>NW_027444635.1:0-19777 GCF_048569485.1 Anomaloglossus baeobatrachus | reverse complement strand
GAGAAGGTGGAGGTAGCTCGGGGAGCGGTGAGTGCAGGCCAGCCCAAGGATAATAAAGTAAACGGGGCGGCCGCGCTGGAAGAGCAAAATGGCGCTGAGATGCCGGAGCCAAGCGGGTAGACAGGCAGTGTGGGAGGGCACCGAGCAATGCCCGAGGAGAAGCGGTCAGAGAGCGCAGGAGAAGATGGGGCTAAAGAAGGGAGCAGAACAGAGCATGCAGCAGGCACCCAAGCTCAGACACATATTCTGCTGCAGCCAAATAAAACAACAGCTACCTTCCCAGCTCCTGGTAAATCCCCAAACACTGACATGCCACAAACTAATAGTCAGGAAGGGGTGCAGGTGGGCCAAGATATCAGCCAGCTATGGTGGACCATTGGGGAGCTGAGTTCACATATTAAAAACATCCCCACAAAAAAGGATATGGAGCAGTATATATCCAGACTAGTGAATTCATATAAGGCTGAACTATCTGGACTCAAAGATGAAGTACAACAGCTGGGGGAAAGAGTCACAACAGCAGAATCCACAGTACAGGCACTGTCAGTAAAGGCAACAGAACAGGAGGCTGGATATGCATCTCATAATATACAACTTCAGTACTTGGCAGAAATGCTAGACGATGCGGAAAACAGAAACCGGCTTAATAATATTAGAGTACGCGGCATTCCTGAGTCGGTTGAACATACAGCCTTAGATGAGACTTTATGCCACATTTTCAATGACATACTGCATGTACCCATAGATTCTCCACTGGAGCTAGACAGGGCTCATAGAGCACTGGGCCCTAAAGCAATGGATCCAGAGTTCCCCAGAGACGTCATATGCAAAGTACACAAGTATAAGTTGAAAGATAATATCATGGCCCAAGCACGGAAACTTGACAATATCTCCTTTAAAGGGCAAAAGATCCTAATTCTACCTGACCTGTCCAAGTGGACTCTCCAGAAGAGAAAGGCTTTGAGACCCTTATTGGACATACTACGCCAACGGAACATACAGTACACTTGGGGCTTCCCATTCCGCCTGAGAGTCCGGAGGGCGGGAAGGATGCACGTCCTCAGTCACCCAGGGGGCATACCTGCGTTCACCGCAGCCCAACAAATCCCATCAGTGACGATTCGGGACTGGCCATTCCTACCTCCGGGGGCCCCCGGAGTGGACCCACCTAAAGAAGCCCCACAGAGGAGGCGAAGAGAGGCGCCTATGGATCTCGGCTGAATATGGAGTCTCACTAAGCGGAAAAAGAGAATTTTGAGTTTTCCTAAAGACAACACACGAAGAGGACATTTTAGTTGAAGTTCGGAAGATGGCTCATTGTTATAGTTAAAGTCAAACTGAAAATAGGGGTTCTGATATGAAAGGGGAATAATATCAGGAAATTGTTTATGATATAGTATGGGGGAGACAGAGAGGTATATGGAGTAGAGACATAGTAATACATGTTGGACCAAGTCCCAAATCATTTATGGATTAACACAGTTAATACAGATGGGAAATTTATATATAGATAGAGGATGCAGATCTGCGCCGGCGGGGAGCAACTCTCCCTGGAAAGTCTACCGCACTTGAGGGGGTGCTATACCGTGCTGGACAAGGTATAGTTAGATACAGCCTCCCCCAACAAAGTAGGTGGGTTGGGACACCAGGACATAGTTGCTGGTGCCTTAGTTCATCACCACCTTCCTATACTTGGGAACAAATTTTTTTTTTGTTTTTCTCTTCCTCTTTTTTACCTCTATATCCATTTACTTTTCCTTCCTTTATTTCTGGGCTTTCCTATATCTTTTGCTATAAATCTCTTAAAAAGCACACTTGTTCCAACCCTTCTCCGACAGTTTTCCCCGTCCATTCGTGTCCTTCCCTTGTTTGTCTAACAGCTAAAAATAGACATGGCAGAACTAAAATTTGGATCTTTCAACACAAAGGGCTTTAATACGCCACAAAAAAGGACCCAAATACTAGCTGAAATGCACAAACAGAAAGTCCACATATTGCTCCTTCAAGAAACACATTTTAAAGTGGGACATGTCCCAAACTTGAGAGACCGCAACTACGTAACATGGTTCCACAGCGCCAATGCTGAATCCCGGTCAAGGAGGGTATCACTGGCCATACACAGAAATCTGCCTCATTCTAGACACGAAACAGGATGCAGAAGGCAGATACATTATAGTTAAACTACGGATATATGATACAGTGTATACGGTGGCAGGATGGTATGCCCCTAACACGGGACAGACACAGACATGCAGGGCCTTCCTAAAAGTTCTATCCGAGTTCGCAGAGGGAATAATGATTCTGGGGGGAGATTTTAGTCTGTCTTTGAATCCCTTAGTAGATACCTCGGCTGGACGGAGCAACATTTCCACAAAAAGATTGACCTCTCTGAAGCGGGACATACATCAGATGCACCTTAACGACGTGTGGCGCAGCATGCATCCTACGGGTAGGGACTACACCTTTTATTCCACCCCTCATGATTCGTACAGCCGCATAGATCTATTTTTAGTGAGTCAGTGTGTTTTGGCCTGGAGACCGAATCCCACGATTGGTAGTATAGTTTGGTCCGATCACGCCCCTGTCTTTTTGGCCTTTGTTCCCCCGGATGGGAGGAAGCGGGAGTGGACATGGAGACTCAACGATAACTTGCTCAAAGATGTAATCTGTATGACTGACATCAGGGAGACGGTTGGGGTCTTCATGTCCTCTCACGAAACGGACTCCACTTCGATGCCCCTGCAGTGGGAGGCATTCAAGTGTGTCATAAGAGGGGTGCTGATAAAGCATGTGGCGCGTACCAAAAAAATAAAGAATATCTGCATAAAAGAACTGTTGGACAAGATTCATAAGTTGGAAACAGCACACAAAAATAGGCAGTTGAGGGTAACACTAGCAGAACTCACAAAATACAGAGAGGAACTTAGGACAGTGCTGAATGAAAGATTTCTCCGATACCGGAACCATTATAAGCGCTTCCTCTATCAGCATTCTAACAAATGCGGCAGATCCTTGTCCAACCTTCTACATCCCCGCAATCTTACAACATTTATACCTAGCTTGCGGAAACGGGGAGGAGGGGAAGCGAGCAACCCGGCGGAGGTCTTGGAAGAATTGAGGGGTTTCTACTCGGAACTGTATAACATCCAAGGGAGGTTCTCTGGCATGTCGTCACAGGCTTTGACTGAGCGCATTAAGGGATATATGATGGACACGGCCTTGCCAACTCTGAAAAATGAGGAAGTGCAACAACTGGAAAACCGGTTCTCAGAGGAGGAAGTGGGAGAAGCAATTAGGAATACCCCAAATGGGAAGAGTCCGGGCCCGGACGGATTTTCTCCTACATTTTATAAAACATTTCGGGAATTGCTTACCCCATTTCTGACTAAGGTCTTTAATGCAATCTCAACGGAGACTCCCTTTGCGGCTCAGTCACTGGAGGCACATGTCACGGTCCTTCCGAAACCTGGCAAAGACCCCATGATAGTGTCGAATTACAGACCAATATCTTTACTCAATGTAGATATAAAGTTATTCTCCAAGATCTTGGCCAACAGGCTGGCTCCCCTGCTCCCCTCCATCATTGATACAGACCAAGTAGGATTCATACAGGGTAGGGAGGCGCGGGACAATGTCAATAAAACTTTACTGCTTATAGCCCACGCTAAAAGCACGAATCAGCCCCTGGGAATACTATCAGTAGACGCAGAAAAAGCGTTTGATCGAGTACAGTGGGACTTCTTGAGGGCGGCATTAAAACAAATAGGGATAGGCCCTGGCTTTTTGAATAAAGTATTGGCCCTTTATACATGTCCATCGGCAAGGATAAAGGCGAATGGCTTCTTATCACAGTCTATACAAATCAGAAATGGAACAAGGCAGGGGTGCCCTCTTTCTCCGCTATTATATGTAATTACAATGGAACATCTTGCCAACGCAATCAGGAGAAATCCCAATGTGCACGGTATAGACGTAGGGGGGAAAACATACAAGACGGCGCTATATGCGGACGACTTGTTGATATACGTGTCTCAGCCACACATATCTTTCCCCTCTTTGATAGCGGAGTTTGAGAGATTTGGGGATTTAGGTAATTTCAAAGTTAACTGTTCAAAAACTGAAGCCTTAAATGTCACACTGCAGCCTCAAGAGGTTTCATTAGCTCAAAGTAACTTCCCATTAAAATGGCAATCCCAGGCACTGAAATATCTAGGCATCAATGTCCCTGCAGATCTGGAATTATTGTATTCCAAGAACTATTGTATTCCAAGAACTATTTACCGCTATTGACACGAACAATCAAAGAGCTTAGGACATATCATAAAAAACCCTTGTCCTGGTTTGGTCGTATAAACACATTTAAAATGGACATCCTTCCACGGTTTTTATATATATTTCAAGCAGTCCCGCTTCTCCCCCCTACCGGGTTTTTTCGGACACTCAGGTCTACCCTAACTCAATTTATACAAATTTATATGGGGACACTCTAGGGCTAGAATAAAATATCACACACTTACTAGGCATATCACTGCAGAGGGCGCAGGACTCCCAGATGTGCGCAGATATCATCGGGCGGCACTGATGATTCGAATGTTTGACTGGCATTTTAACGATCAGAATAAGAAATGGGTCAAACTTGAACAGGAAAGCTCATCAATTCCACTAAAATATCTACCATGGGTTGGGTCCAGGGAAGGGGTGAGACTGTTTGCGGCAAGTCTTTTTATTAAGGCTACACTGAGGACATGGGATCAGGTTAAACAGAATGGCGGATTGGTGGGTTGCCCCTTTCTCCTTGCTCCTATTATATCCAATCCAGAATTCCCCCCGGGAGTCGGTCGGGCCAAATTTCTACGATGGAGAGCACAACAGGATGGTAGGATTTATCATACCCTTAGGGGGTCTAAATTAAGATCCTTTGAGGATATGCAAACCATGGAACCTCCCCAGAAATTATCCTGGATAGAATATAGACAACTCTATTCATTTGTTAACTCTAAGACACAAGGAATGGATGGAATATCAGAGGGCATGGCCTTACCCTTCGAGACATTATTTATGCAGGATACTATACCCACGCATTTGATGTCACTTATATATAAGATGATAGGACAGGCAGATCCCTCTGCGGGCTAGGATCCGTCATATATGACCAAGTGGGAGGAAGAAATGGAAACGACATTCACAGACGCAGAAAAACAGAAAGCTTATATATTTACACATAAAATGTCGATTGCTGGGTACACCAAAGAGAAGAATTATAAGATCCTAACAAGATGGTATCAGTATCCGGTGAGGCTACACAGAATTTTTCCTTCGGTTTCCGAGATGTGCTGGCGATGTGGAACGAAAAAGGGTACAATGATACATATATGGTGGGACTGTGCTAAAGTCAAGCCATTCTGGGAGGCAGTCTTTCAAACATATACAAAAATAACAGGGAGAGGAACACCACAGACCCCACAAATAGCCTTGATGTCAATGCTCCCCGGGTCAATTAAAGCTCAAAAAGGGGATATACTGCGGTTTTGTCTGGCAGCAGCAAGAGCAGTGATTCCAAGACATTGGAGAACACAGGAGGCCCCGTCCTTGAGGGAATGGACACAGGAATTTGAGCACATACATCATATGGAGGAACTAGTGGCAGAGGCAGAGGGACACATTGAAAGATACCTGAGAATTTGGACGCCATGGATAATATTTAAAAGTTCAGACGATTACCATAAGTTATTTTGAAGGTTCAGTAGGTGCAGTACGAGCAGAGATAGTAGAAGGGCTATGATAGGCCTGTTTGCGGCCCCCCCCCTCCCTCCTAACCCTTAAAATGTCCCCCCTTCTCCTTCCTAGTTTCTTCAGCTTTCTTTTCTATTTCATGCATGACTACTTATTTCCCTTCTTTTCTCATCTCTTTCGGTTTTTTGTTTTTTTTATTATTATTTCTTTTAAATTCACTGATAAAGAGACAATCAGTAGAGCTAGGATATGGTTCAAGGTTGTACGGGAAGTTTAGTTATCAAGTTCTCGCCAATGAAGAGAGGAAACACAGGACATGAGGAATATGTTATAAAATACGCAAGATAGGATAGGTTTTTTGTTTTTTTTTTTTTTCTCATTAAATAAGCAGACAGCAGTCTCTAGTCTGTGATACAGAAAGGGCGGAACGCAAGAACTGAAACAGTGTTCGAATGATTTTAAGTCATTAGTGGAAATATGTTATAGAAATGTTATTCAAACTGTGGTATCATACGCAATGATCTATCTATAACCTTGGATGCTTGTATGTTTTCTCTATGCTTCTTTATTTTTATTTTTTTTTTGTCTTTCTTCTACTCAATAAAGAAAGATTATACATAAAAACATAGTCTGACAGTCCCTGACTCACATGAGGCATCTGGAAAATTTCGTGATTGTAAATGTGACGGTGCGGATTCCTTTAGCGGACATACACACATAGATACATACAGCTTTATATATTAGATTATATATATATGCACACACACGTTTTTCCAAGCATGGCGTCAGGAGTGTGGAAGGTTTGAGGGGTGGAGACAGAGCTGGGGTGAAACCTATGCAGAGTCTCAAGGGGGCCCAGAAATTTTGCCAGTATGGGGTCCTGAAATTCCTAGTGGCGGCACTGTGTTTTTGCAGTGGTGTAACTAGAGTCCAATGGGCCCCAGTGTGAAATTTGGACCTGCTCCCACTACTCACACATGTTTTTCACATGTATGGGCCCTTAGTGTTCTAACTTCTACCAAGAGTTATGAACTGCCTCCCCTCCCCCTCCTGGTATATATGCCTATCATCCTGGTGAATATGTCCTCATCCTGGTGAATATGTCCTCATCCTGGTATATATCTCCCAATGCTGGTATATAAGGTCCTCATCCTGGTATGTATGGTCCACATTGTCTCCATCCTGGTATATATGCCCCCTTCCTGGTATATATGTTCCCATTCTGGGTTACATGGTCCCCAATCCTAGTGGGCATTCATGTCTGTTGGCAATTTTCTGTGGACATTTTTCACATATCATGTGAACATCCTCACCTTGCACCTCAAATATCATAGATATGAAACTTTCTGATGCTGGAATTTGTCAATTTTCTGTGTGGGCAATTTTCCATGTGGGCAATTTTCCGTGTGGGCAATTTTCCGTGTGGGCAATTTTCCGTGTGGGCAATTTTCCGTGTGGGCAATTTTCCATGTGGGCAATTTTCCCTGTGGGCAATTTTCCCTGTGGGCAATTTTCATGTGGGCAATTTTCCTGTGGGCAATTTTCTGGTCACCATACTAAATATGTGTATGTATGGATACATTCAGTAACTCACTGGTGATGTTCTCTGTGATTGCAGGCAATTATTTCCCTCGTCCCTTCTCTTCTCTGACCCAGAACAGAATGACAACTTACCATCCAAATCTTGTTTCTGCAGAATGTAACATACATACATACATACATACATGACACACTCCAGGGCTTTGGGGTACTCAGTCCCGGGCTTTGTTTCACTGGGACATATCATGGGTGGCCATTGCCCGGTTCCGTGACCCTGGGGGTCGCTTAAAAAGGGGAATAAATAAAAAGGGGAATTGTAAAAGTGAAATATTTTTTTTTGTGACGACACTTACGGTATGTGGTTATATGGGGAAAGCTGCCGCTGCAAAGTCTCTCACTGCTGGGGCTGGTGGTATTAGGCAGCTTAGATGTTAGGGCTCTCCGCAAGTCAAGCTAGGCCCCAGGGGAGGATGCTGGTGATGATAGTATGGTGATGCAGACATGCAGGAACAATTCAGACAGCACAGGGGCTGTGGTTTAGCTTGTGCTTTACTCACAGGTTTGGAGTAGCTGCAACCCGGCTGGTGCTGCTCTCTACCTATCTGGGTCTCAGGTGATTCGGTATTCCCTTAATCCCAGTGCCGGTGTAGTCACCTGGTGAGCCTTACTTCCATGCACCCGTCTGTAGTTGGTGGGTCCCCATGGCCTGAAGCATTTTGGGGTCCCCTCCTGTTGTCACAGTCCTGGCCCGTATGGCAGGCAGCTTGAACCTCTCTTGGGTCGTACCTCTGTCCCCGTTCCCGGGTTCCCTCTTTGCTGCTGTGTCCCGGACACTAACATTGGTGAGGAACCGTGATGATTCCCTCACAAGGCAGATTTATCAGGTGAGCTTGAACAGTCTTCCTGAACTAGGGCTCTGCACCCTTCCGGTGCTCGGACCAGTCAGTACTCACACCGTACTCTCCCTGGCAACCGTAATCCTTTAGCCCAATAAGCCACTTTACACTTTCTGTAAGCACGTCAACTTCTGACTGAATGTCTGTCTGACTTTTTACTATCTGACAAGATGTCCACCTCCCGTCCACTGCACTGACTAGCACCTCCTCCCAAGGATCTGAATAGTGGATTGGATGAGTCCTGACCAAAAGGTGGCCATCCATCAGTTCCGTCTCTAGCCTGATACCCAGTCTGGGGAAAAGGGCGTGGATGTGTGTGTTGTGGTGTTTACCAGCACTGGTCTTCCAGGAATCCAGGTTAGATGCAGTACCCTGTGGCATCTGACACTCAGGGGCGACACATACATTTTCGTCTTATTGCTTTTACCTACCTTTAAATAAACTAAATTGTGACCTACACAGTAATAATTCCATCCCACATTGATATATACCAATTTTGTGCCCCCTCACCACTAACACCACTCCCCTATCACTCTTCACACAGTTATAGTGTCGACCCTATGCTTCCACATAGTAATTTAACTCCCTCAATGCAAAAGTCATATTTCCTCTCCAATTACCTACTTTGTGTCTCATACAATAATTATAATTATATCCCAGTTTGTGCACCCTAACAAAAATGATGTACCAGTTCTAGGCCCAACGCCAATAATTAAGTCCCCATTTGTACCAACATACAATAATTATGTCTCCACTTGTGCCCTCATACAATAATAATGCCCTCTACACACTTCCATACTGTATAACAATAATGCTCCCTTTGCATCTTAGTACATTAGTACTGCCCCCTTTGTTCCCTTATAGAATGATAACGTTACCTTTGTGCCCTGTACAATAATAATGTCACGTTTGTGGCTCCATACAATAATAATATTGCTACCTTTGCCTCCATAACACAATAACAAGGCTACTTTTACCCCATACAATAACAATAATGCCCTGTTTGGACCCGTACAAAAGTAATTTCTCTCCTCACAGACTAGCAATCAAACTAATGTCCTGCTTTGTGCCTTGCAATGCATAGTTTTTCAGCTCTCACCATGCTCAAACTTTATTAAATAAATAAATAAATAAATAAAGGCATACACATCTAAAGACATTCACCGTTGAGAATATCTGAAGTCCATTGCCTTTCTTTACTCATAAAATATAACTTTCTCATTTTACAAAAACATATTTTCTTGTTAGAACATTTATTAATAATTAGAATTTGATTGAAATCATCAGGATTGATATTTCTGGTTGCGTATGTTCAATAAAGGTCCTCCATTTTCTACAGAATTTTTCGGTAGTCCTTTCTTTTTGTTTCTCTGTCTCTACTTTGTCCAAAGTCATTCATTTTTTAAGAAGCTCCATTACTTCCGATATCCTTGAAGTTCGTTTCTACAGCCAATGTTTGATTATACCTTTTTGGCGAACAGCACTATATGATTTATATGTGGAATTGCTGGTTTTCGACGCATTTCTTCCTTATTTAGCGTGATATAGTGAAAAATGCATGTCTGAGGGGTCTTTGAGATTACAATGTTCCAAATTTTCTTAATGTAATCAATAATTTCCTTCCATGTTTCTTGATTACTATGGCATTCTCACAGGCAATAAGATTTGCTTTGTTCAGATTATACCTTGGGCAAGCTGTTAAATAGTGATCTGGCACATTGTGAATGGAGAGATTAAATGCGTATATGGCACTATGGATTATTTTAAAATACTTTTGTCTCCACTGTTTGTTAATCATAATTTTTCTAATATTACTCCAGCCTTCCAATATGTTGCTATATAGTTCAGGGTCCTTAATAGCTTTATCCCAGCTAGAGAATGTCTTCTTTCCAGCTTATTTGGGTCTCATTCCGTATTTTACCGTAAATGGTACATAGGGAGTCACAGCTTCCTGCCTTACTCACCAGCATGTCGAAATTTCCCATCTTCTCTGATTTGCCTAAACCTGTTACCAGTGACTTGTAATGGAGCAATACTTGGTAGAATTTTAATACTTGATAACTTCCCAAATTACATTTTGCAGAGAACCCCTGCAAGGAAGGACTTTTCCTCTTTCTACGACTAATAAATCTCCTATTTTGTTAATGCCCCTCAGTTTCCATTCTGCAAATAATTTATTTTGGCGACCTTGCATAAAGTTAGGATCTTTCCACATCGAGACATACTTTGACGACCTAAAAGGTAGTCTATATATTTTCCTGACAGCCTTCCAGGCAACTCTAGTGTCTCTTAATATTACACTTGATTTTATAGATGATGGTATGTCTCCCATTTATTTGTGTAGTAGCGCGATTAAATCATACGGTGCCGAAAATATCCTTGCTAACGCACTGCACATCCAGGAGCCAGCAATATGATGATATTCTCTGTATATTCTCCACATACTCCTTGCAATCATTATGCCCCTGCTGAGAAGCAGTACAGTGCTGGCCAAAAGTATTGGCACCCCTGCAATTCTGTCAGATAATACTCAGTTTCTTCTTGAAAATAATTGCAATCACAAATTCTTTGGTATTATTATCTTCATTTATTTTTGTCTTCAATGAAAAAAATAAAAAAAAATTGTCATAAAGCCAAATTGGATATAATTCCACACCAAACATAAAAAAGGGGGTGGACAAAAGTATTGGCACTGTTTGAAAAATCATGTAATGCTTCTCTAATTTGTGTAATTAACAGCACCTGTAACTTACCTGTGGCACCTAACAGGTGTTGGCAATAACTAAATCACACTTGCAGCCAGTTGACATGGATTAAAGTTGACTCAACCTCTGTCCTGTGTCCTTGTGTGTACCATATTGAGCATGGAGAAAAGAAAGAAGACCAAAGAACTGTCTGAGGACTTGAGAATCCAAATTGTGAGGAAGCATGAGTAATCTCAAGGCTACAAGTCCATCTCCAAAGACCTGAAAGTTCCTGTGTCTACGGTGCGCAGTGTCATCAAGAAGTGTAAAGCCCATGGCACTGTGGCTAACCTCCCTAGATGTGGAAGGAAAAGAAAAATTGAAGATAGATTTCAACGCAAGATTGTGCGGATGGTGGATAAAGAACCTCGACTAACATCCAAACAAGTTCAAGCTGCCCTGCAGTCCGAGGGTACAACAGTGTCAACCTGTACTATTCGTCGGCGTCTGAATGAAAAGGGACTGTATGGTAGGATACCCAGGAAGACCCCACTTCTTACCCCGAGACATAAAAAAGCCAGGCTGGAGTTTGCCAAAACTTACCTGAGAAAGCCTAAAACGTTTTGAAAGAATGTTCTCTGGTCAGATGAGACAAAAGTAGAGCTTTATGGGAAAAGCCATCAACATAGAGTTTACAGGAAAAAAAAAGAGGCATTCAAAGAAAAAGAACACGGTCCCTACAGTCAAACATGGTGGAGGTTCCCTGAAGTTTTGGGGTTGCTTTGCTGCCTCTGGCACTGGACTGCTTGACTGTGTGCATGGCATTATGAAGTCTGAATACTACCAACACATTTTTCAGCATAATGTAGGGCCCAGTGTGAGAAAGCTGGGTCTCCCTCAGAGGTCATGGGTCTTCCAGCAGGACAATGACCCAAAACACACTTCAAAAAGCACTAGAAAATGGTTTGATAGAAAGCACTGGAGACTACTAAAGTGGCCAGCAATGAGTCCAGACCTGAATCCCATAGAACACCTGTGGAGAGATCTCAAAATGGCAGTTTGGAGAAGGCACCCTTCAAATCTCAGGGACCTGGAGCAGTTTGCCAAAGAAGAATGGTCTAAAATTCCAGCAGAGCATTGTAAGAAGCTCATTGATGGTTACCCGAAGCGGTTGTTCGCAGTTATTTTGGCTAAAGGTTGTGCAACCAAGTATTAGGCTAAGGGTACCAATACTCCATTTTTGGAGTTTTGAGTGAAATGATCAATAATTTGATTTTTGTTTCATTCTCTTTTGTGTTTTTTCATTGCAAGCAAAATAAATGAAGATAATAATACCAAAGAATTTGTGATTACAATCATTTTCAAGAAGAAACTGAGTATTATCTGACAGAATTGCAGGGGTGCCAATACTTTTGGCCAGCACTGTACGGTACTTGCTAAAGCTGTACAAACAAGTAATTGCTTTTCCTGTTCCAATACTTCTGCAACATGCCATTCAAATATCTGCTTAGGGAGAGTACTCTGAGCCCTTCCTGTACAGAAGACTTAAGCCAGCTTTACACCTTACAATTAGGTGTGCGATCTCGTATGCGATGTGACACGCCCAGGTTGCCTATGCAATTTAATGAGATCGCACGTAGGTTGTTTATTTGCTGTCACACGTGCGTTAGTAGTCTTTTTGTAATTGATCAATTTTGTGTGCGATCTTTTAGATCATGTGTTTTCTGACGTATGCATTGTGCACCCTTTTTAAAATTTAAATTACAACCATCAATTGACGCAATTACGTTATTTTTTTGTTTTATAAAATACACCAGAACTATGTGCTTTGCATTCAAGACTATTAAAGGCTTGCAATGCATGTTTAATCTGGCAACCCACTATAAAAATATCGCACGTGCGTTAAAATTGCAAATTGTTTTTTTTTTTTCCCTTTAATGGTCATTCTTGTTTTTGTAACTTACTAGGTAATGGCTTGATTTTAATAATGTTTATGAATCATGGCAGTGTTTCAAGGCATTGCAGGATGCCATTTAAAGAGAGATTAAGCCGTAACGCAAGTGCGATTATTTAAATGTATGGGGATGGGCGTAAAAACTTGACGTTCAACAACACACCCGCACAGCTTCTGACGTATAAAAGTTGGATTTGCAAAACCGTATGAGGGATGTCACACGTTTCAATTGACTATGTTCGTACAACAAAACGTCCAATGTATGAGGAATAAATGACGTGTATGCGATCACCGTATTTGTGTTCAATCTTGATCGCACGTAGGTGTCACACGCAAATACGTCACGAACGATGCCGGATGTGCGTCACTTACAACTTGACCCCGACGACGGATTGAAAGATCTATTGAAGCATGTAAAGCAGGCTTTACAGCGGCTGATCAAAAAGCTCTGTCCTGCCAGGTATACAGTCGTGGCCAAAAGTTTTGAAACTGACATAATTTTGATTTTGCGCAGTTTGTTGCTTCAGTGTTTTTAGCTCTTTTAGTTAGATGTATCTATGGTTCAAATAAAAAAAAAACATAATAAAGAAAAATGGTTCTTTTTTTCACAAACGCATCACATGCTTTATGTGGTATTGCAGCTCTGCTCCATTTATTCATGGAGCTAAGCTGCAATAACACACAACTCATTGACTAGTGAGGCACTGTTTCTGAAAGCAATCAAATAGAAGTGAACGCAGAGCAGCATGAGATGGAGTCCCATTATCAAGATAGTTTTCGGTTTCAGAGGAGAGACCATAATAAATCAAATATTTATGGCATATGTGGCTATACTACAAAAGTCTGAGATGGGAATACCCCTCAAGTACTGAATTGTGGGGTAGGACCACTACTGATCTCACACGTCTATCAGATTGAGATCTATGGAATTTAAAGGCCAAGAAAACAACTAGAATTCTCTTTAATGTTCATCCTGCAGGTTGTAATTTGACTTTTTAGGTAACATTGTATTGGCAAAGGAGAATATAAGAAAAGCAAAAATTGTGAAGAAACAATAAAAAGAGGATGTGACTTATTGTAAAGTTAGTAGTAATCATTTACCTGTGGTGACATCTGTAGACATGTCCCCCTCTTCACACAGCTGAGTTACACCCACATATCTCTCTCCTTCTATTATATCTTCACCTTTTATATCACTTACATATGTAACCTAATTCACCATATAAGCAAAAAAATAAAATCAAATAACATACAAATAAGAAAGGATTTTAAAGACGCAGAAGCAGAAAAAAAAGTCACCATTGACTAACCGGATATTAAACATTATCATGTGCAGCGTTTTAGAATTCCACCTACCTGACGATCCTGTGGGATTTCCTGATTTTTCACTGGACAATCTTTGGAATATAGGGGACTGGGACTTCTCTCTATTTCTTTCTCACTGGCTTTATCTGTAGAAGACACAATGGTCCAAATGTAATGCTTTGGTGAGTAAATTATTTTTTTTTAATTTGCACAATTTTAGAAATGTATTCCTTTTGTCTATATCCCCAATTAAAGAAAATAGATGAAAGTTTCAACAATGTTGTAGGCACCAATCCTGGATGAACGTGGTGGGGTTAATCCATTAACATAACCCTCAATTGACGCTAGTGGTTTTTGTGGGTCATATGAGAGGGGATGGTTGGCACTGTTGCTTTGCAGCGCTGGGGTCCTGGGTTTAAGTCTCACCAAGGACAATATTTGCAAGAAGTTTGTATGCACTCCCCATGTTTGCGTGGGTTCGCTCTGGATTCTAAGGTTTCTTCCCACACTCCAAAGACATACTGATGAGGAATTTTGATTGTGAGGTTCGGTGGGGACGCTGAGTGATGGCAATATAGAGTGCTGCAAAATAAGATGGCGCAACATAAACGAGCTTAATAATAATAATAATAATAATAATTATTATTATTATTATAATTATTATTATAATTAAGAAAACTATGTAATCGGTTAATTGTGATATTATTCACAATCTTTCTGCACCTCTGTATATGTAAAATAAATAAGACATATGTGAGTAAGTTTCTATAATGTTGCACTTAAGTAAATTTCAATGCAAAAAATGGTTAAGTTTTCAGACACCCTCATAGCTGTTTTTTTAATCTCTTCTATGTTGAAACTCTTTTCTCTGGGGGCATTTCCTTCTACACGGTTTGAAGTTATTTAGTATAACCATGAGCACACAGTTTGTTTTCCTCCCTCACGTCTTCATATATCCATCTGTCTTCTTCCCTCACAGCCTCACTAGTGATGAGCGAGCTCTAAAATGCTTGAGTACTTCGTACTTGAATTAAGCAGGTCGAACACTCAGACAGGCTTGACTCGAGCAACGAGTGTAATGGAAGTCAATGGGAAAGTAGAGCATTTTTTCAGAAGACAGGAGAGCTGGGGGTAGCAAAATTGCTGACATGGATGGAAACCGCTCTCAAATGGAATGTGAACAGCATGGTGGAAGACACCTGGATGCATCTCTGACTTCCATGTCACTGCTGGTAACTAAATAAATAATTTTAAAACACAATATGTGATTCCCCCCTATATCTAATAACCAGCCAATGTAAAGTAGACAGCTGGGTGCTGTTATGACCAGGTTGGGAAGGTCCATAATTCTTTGGCACTTCCCGAACCACAAGTACCACTTTTCAGCCGCCCCAAAATTGGTGCATCCAATGGTACTTTGCCCGTCTCTTCCTGATTACCATGGTGCAGTGGCAATAGGGCTAATATTTTTTGGGGCTTATGTCAGCTGGCATCAAGCTTAGGGTTTAGTAATGGATGGGTGTCAATCAGACACCGCCATTACTAACTCCTTAATCCAAAAAAACCCAAAATATTCACACAAGAAAAAAAATAGTATATTTGAATAAAGATTCACCCACACTATATCTCATCCACCAATTTATTATCAAAAATATTTCCACGCAGTTCCGTCATAGTCTATCGTTTCCCGAATGCAGCTCCGGCAACTGTAAATAGCAGTAAAGTACAGCTATTCACAGACGCTGAGTAAGATAACTCTCATTGCAGCCACCGGCTCAAGGCTGCGCTCAGCGAGAACCATCGATGCTGAAAAGAGTTGTCGTTACTACCTGGTGCCTGTAAAGAGCTTTCGCCGTAGCTGAATTAGGAGAACGTGGACTACGATGGAGAAGCTTTGTGGGAACATTTTTGATAGTAAATTGATGAACAAGGGATTGAGTGGGGAAGTTTTTATTCAAAGTTTTTTTTTTCCTTTGTGTGTGTTTTTTTCATTATTGGGTTAGTAAATGGGGGTGTGTGATAGACTCCTCTCCATTACTAACACCAGGGCTTGATGCCAACTGACATTACACAGCTGACATCAACCCCCCACAATATTAGCCCAAGTACCACCGCACAGGGCAGTTGGGAAGAGTCGGGCAAAATGCCCGAATTCGGTTATCTAATGGATACGCCAATTCTGGGGCGGCTGAGGGCTGGTATTTTTGGCTGGGAAGGGGACAA
The DNA here is from genome assembly GCF_048569485.1 of Anomaloglossus baeobatrachus. Lineage (NCBI taxonomy): Eukaryota > Metazoa > Chordata > Amphibia > Anura > Aromobatidae > Anomaloglossus > Anomaloglossus baeobatrachus. The sequence continues at coordinate 3,443 of NW_027444635.1, read as the reverse complement.
TTTCCTAGGTGTAAGAGATTGTGGATCCATGTATAAAACTCTATTCTCAATCATTGATAACTTTAAGTGGAAAAGGAAGAGCAGTCCAATAAATTTTAGAGTTTTTTATTATTAAAGATTTTACAACATAAACTACATACATTACTAAGCAAATCTCTAAAACCTGATACGGAAGGTTTTCTTAGGGTATGTGTACACACAGTGTTTTGAAAAGTCTTTTGGAATGAGACCACTCTGAAAAAAATTGGTCATACAAACACTTGTAATACTCGACCTTTTCATTTCTAATGAAAAATGACTTGGCTATTCATAGATTTATGCTTATAATCAATTTTTTCCTTTATTAAATTTAGGTTTCCAAAATAACAAGCGTTTAAATGAAGTGGCCTGGCCATTCTTCAAGAGGTTTCCATTATGAAGTAGATACTTATATTACAATAGGAATCAATGGGTAGACTACAAAAACATCCCAAAATGCATGGGCATTTTATTGAGATTTAATTAATGGATTTAAAAAAAAAAAAAGAAGAAAATTGCCTTAAGGGGGCTTTACACGTTGCAATATCGCTATGGTAAAAACCGCACACAAACATACTACAAGACTGGAGTGGAATGTGAACAAGCAAGGGGACTTGTCCAGGACTGAGAGACACAAATGTGTAAATTAGTGGATGTCGTGGTGAGCTGTTTGTAGGAATAATGATGAGTAGATCTGTCTGTTAGGAATGTGAGCTTCAGGTTTGCCCATTTCTTCATGTTATTATTTTATATACTTGTATTCTCAGAATGGATGTATAGGAGTGTTATGTGTTTCACATTGAAAATGCATTTCTCTACTTTTGTATGATAGAGGACAATAAAAAATTTGTTACAAAAAAAGAGAAAATGGAGTAAAAAAAAAAAAAAAATTCAAAAAACAGTAAAAGAAAAAAAAAAATAAAACATGTTTGAAATTAGTACCTATGAAAAATTTAACAAAATGCTTCAGGAATTGTTAACAAAACATTAACTATAACAAAAATGTAAAACACCAGCATTCCCTGAAGCGGTTTCCACTAGATAAAACTCGTTATTTTTTACCGCCAAAACCCCCCCTATGTGAACATGTCTTTATTGTGAAAATCTATGTCAGAAAAGTTGTATAATCATATTTGAAAGTCCTCAGCTCTAAGAGATCGTTTAATAAGGTATCAAGCTTGTATCTGGACATCTGGTGACAACGTTTCCTAAAACCTGTGCAAGGCATGGAGCCTTCCCACATGAAATCACAAGGGTGATACCCATTACCCCTCAAGTAGTCTATGTTGGCAATGGCACAAAGAAGGAATAAAGACACTAAGTACTAAGGCAGCTGGCAGGAAATGGAGCCAGACAGGACAAGTAGGGTTCAATCATAAGCAGTGGCCACAAAGAGGTCAGGATGGGCAGCAGACAAGGCAATGTAACATATGCATATGTGAAACTCACAGCAAAAATTTGTGATGCACGGCACAGCAGGAAAAAAGTGCCAAACAACTCTGCATGTGATCCAGCATCTTATTAAACTACCCCAGATGTCTTATCTTCTTGAACTTCTTCTTGGCTAAGGATACAATAGCACCGCAAACGGGCACGGTGCCATTTCATAAATGTTATACCTATGATTTTACAAAGAAAAATGCTCCTTTGGAGTTAAATCTGAATCAAGGAGATTCTACAATCTACGTTGCCTTGTTTATATACCGCAGTTTTGTATTCTTTCTTAATAAAAAAAAGAAAAACAATGCAGGAAACAAAGGCATCTACTAGGGAACTATTAGTGTTAGGATTCCATCTCCTGAACATAATATAAGTAGTGATGGGCGAACTTGCAGATAACCAGGACCGGTGGACCTAACCGGATTAAAAAAAATCCGGCCTGGGATTTATCTGGACAGATGCCGGTCCCCACATAAGTCTATAGTGACGAGAATCTGGAGATTAAAAATGGTGGTAGAATGGATGAGTGGATAGGAGCAAGTGCGCTATACTTACCAAGGCTCTGGTGCGGCTGTAACTGCTCCTGCAACCGATCACTTACTTCCGGTGCCGCACATTAGCCTTCATGCATATGCACTAAATTACCCGCCCACTGGCGTCTGTGATTGATTGCAGTCAGACGAGCCCCCACCCTGAGTGGCAGCAGCGTGCCAGCTGACTGCTTCCAATCACAACCGCTATGTGTGTCTATTGTGGTATAAAAACAAAATTAATAAAACATTTGGTATAGGGTCCCCCCAAATTATGATACCAGCAAAGATAAAGCATACAACAGGCTGCAGCCCCCAGCTGTGCGCTTATCTTGGCTGTGTAACAAAATAAGAGGAACCGCACGCGGGTTTTTTTTTATTTAAATAAATTATCTAAAAAAACAACAAGCTGTTCCCCCAATTTTGATACCCAGCCATGATGAAGCCCGACAGCTGGGGGCTGGTGTTCTCATGCTGGGGAGAGCAATGGTTATTGGGCTCCTCCCCAGGATAAATATAGCAGCATGCAGCTGCCCATGAGTGTCGCATTCATTTGATGTAACAATCCCAGCACTTTACTCGGCTCCTCCCAATTGCCCTGGTGCAGTGGGAAGCAGGGTGATAAAAAAAGTAATCGCAGCTCACAGCTGCTACTAAGGCTACATGCGCACGCTGCTTCTTTTTCGTGTTCACAAACTGCAGCCAAAACTGCAGCCAAAACTGCAGCCAAAACTGCACCTTGTCAGAGAGAGCCTGGAAATGTCACAAAAAATGTAGGTGCTTTTTTGGTGCATTTTTGCTGCTTTTTTGGTGCGTTTTTGGCTGCAGTTTTGTCAACAATTGTTTCATGTATTTTTCAGTTCAAACAAGCCCATAAAGCTTGTTGAATTGGAAAAAAAAAAATTAGAAATAAATAAATAATTAAAAAAAACTGGCGTGCGGTCCCCCCCAATTTTAATGCCAGCCAGATAAAGCCATACGGCTGAAGGCTGGTATTCTCAGGATGGGGAGCCCCACGTTATGGGGAGCCCCCCAGCCTAACAATATCAGTCAGCAGCCGCCCAGAATTGCCGCATACATTATATGCGACAGTTCTGGGACTGTACCCGGCTCTTCCCGATTTACCCTGGTGCGTTGGCAAATCGAGGTAATAAGGACTTAATGGCAGCCCATAGCTGCCACTAAATCCTAGATTAATCATGTCAGGCGTCTATGAGACACCCTCCATGATTAATCTGTAAATTACAGTAAATAAACACACACACCAGAAAAAAATCCTTTATTAGAAATAAAAAACACAAACACATTCCCTCATTACCAATTTATTAACCCCGACAAAGGCCTCCATGTCCGGCGTAATCCAGCATGCTCCAGCGTCGCGTCCAGCTCTGCTGCATGGAGGTGACCGGAGAAGCAGCAGACACCGCCGCTCCGGTCACCTCCATGCAGCTAATG
>NW_027444634.1:0-19808 GCF_048569485.1 Anomaloglossus baeobatrachus | reverse complement strand
CAGTTCTCCCATTGCTACTGAGTCCCAAACTTCAAGGTCAGTGAGGTCCTTGATGGTCCCCTCACTGTGCAGATTTTATCAGGTCTGCCTGGAGCACTTGCCTGACCTAGGATTCTGTACCCCGTCGGTGCTGTGGTTCCAGGAGCACTCCACCGTACTCCACCGGCAACTAACCGCCTGGGCCCTCAGGTCACTGTCACACTCCTGTCGGTGCATCTGCTCACTTTCTCTCTCTGTCATTGACTCCTGCAGATTGCTGTCTGACTGTCCACTGTCTGCCCCTCCCACTTGGTTGTCTAGTGGACTGGATCAATACGAATCGACACCTTGCATACAGAAATGCTATGATATGAAACCCATGACCGCCCCACCAAAACATTGAATGCTGGTCACGCATATGGTGCTCATTTAACTTTGATGCTCAAAGTGGCCACCGTCAGCTGCAATGCACATCTGGACTCTGGACAGCATACGGCATCTTGCTGCACGTTGTGCAATATGGTAGGTGACACGTTTGCACAAGCATCTGTGATACGTCATCATAGGTCCTGCAATGTTGGTGGAGGGGTCGCATACACCTGCTGATTGATGTGACCTCACAGAAAGAAGTCCAATGGGGTCAGACCACTCCATGCAGCCACTATACCCAATGACTTGTAGGAAGGTCTCCATGAGGTTTCGCTTCACGTCCACAGCCTTGTGAGTTTTACACATTCTAATCAAAGCATTTTTGTATGCAAGGTGTTGATTCGTATTGAATTGATGACGCCCTACAACTTTGTAATTCACTTTTTTTCTCTATCTCGTTCCATTTTCGAGATAAAAATGCTAACTCCATTGTTTTCCACCAGGTGGCGCTATAGGTGGTTTCATTGAGTAGCGCATGGCTAATTTACTATACCTAGACACCACTTTTATGCCTATAGCTGCCGCCGTTCTCAAGTTAATGGCGGTGGACAGGATATGGGTGGACACTGTATACCGCAAAGTGGTTTTACAATAGAAATGAATAGGAAGAGCCTTTCAAGCAGTAATCTGAGCAATTTTTCATGCATTTTTTGGAGCAGAGCGTATCAAAAAGTCCTTGAATACCCATGAATCAAATATTATGTGTAAATTTAGCATTACATCATTGAGTTGACATGTCCTGCAAAGTGAGACATGCTGGGTATATTCACACTGAGTCATTTTGCTGAGTTTTTGAAGCAAAAAGTAAGTAGAGTCTCAAAGTTTTTGAGGAGTTTTGAGTTTTTCAGGAAGATTTGGGGTATGTACACATGGTAAATTCGGCTATGTGTACATGAGGTTTTTTAGGAGTGTTTGGAGCAGAAACTGAGAGGAAACATCAAATCCTCCTCAAAAATTCAAAACTCAAAAATTTGGAATTTCTCCTCAGTTTCCTGTAAAAGCCACTTCAAGAAAAAGCTTTCCTGATTCACCTTCTCTGGTGGTCTTGCCATCGTTTTTACGGGACATATTCAAGTATATAGAGTAACTAGCTGTACTACCCGGCTTCGCCCGGGTTAATAACTGCTGTTAACAAAATAGAATGTATTAACAAAAATGTATTCTGCACACAAAAACCACAAAACAAATAGATAGAAATGTAATTATTAAATTGTTGCCTATATTAACCAATCAGAGCTCAGATTAATTAACTATAGCAAAATAGAACCTAACTGTGATTGGTTGCTATTGGCAGCCTGATAAATCTCCAGGTAACAGAAAACCCTCCCCCCTGACAGTATATATTAGCTCACACATACACATATAGACAGGTCATGTGACTGACAGCTGCCGTATTTCCTATGTGGTACATTTGTTGTTCTTGTAGTTTGGCTGCTTATTAATCAGATTTTTATTTTTGAAGGATAATACCAGACTTGTGTGCGTTTAGGGCAATTATGTGGCGAGGTTGGTATATGTGTGGTGAAATGTGTGCTGAGGGTGGTATATGTGTTCAAGTGCGTGGTAGTGTGTGGTGCATTTTGTGTGTGTGTGTTCATATCCCCGAGTGTGGTGAGTATCCCATGTCGGGGACCCACCTTAGCAACTGTACGGTATATACTCTTTGGCGCCATCGCTCTCATTCTTTAAGTCCTCCTTGTTCACATCTGGCAGCTGTCAATTTGCCCCCAACACTTTTCGTTTCACTTTTTCCCCATTATGTAGATAGGGGCAAAATTGATTGGTAAATTGGAACGCACGGGGTTAAAATTTCGCCTCACAACATAGCACCCGGCGCTGCCCGGGATAGCAACAGTCTCTGTTTCTCTCCCATTCTCTGTCTGTCTCCCCCTCTGTATATATCTCTCTGTCTCTCTCTTTGTCTGTCTCTTTCCCTGACTGTCTGTCTCTTTCTCCGTCTGTCTCAATTTGTTTCCCTGTCTGTCTATCTATCTCTTTTCCTGTCTGTCTATCTATCTCTGTCACTTTCCTTGTCTGTCTATTTCCCTGTCTGTCTCTTTACCTCTCTTTCCCTGTCTGTCTCTTTCCCTGTCAGTCTGTTTCTTTGTCTGTGTCTGTCTCTTTGTGTCTGTCTCTTACCCTGTCTATGTCTGTCTCTTTCCCTGGCTGCATTGTGACACGCCAACATTCCATATAAGGGCGTGGCCATGCATTCTTCTGAAGTTCTGGCTGCACTGTGGCTCCCAGCTCCATTTGCTTTAACACTAGAACTACTGGACTCGTGACACCTATATAGAAATACAGTACATAGTGCAAAGTAGTCAAAATGACTACCTCAGTAGTTCTAGTGTTAATGGAGGCAGGTTTTTTGTTGAATAACTGTAAAGAGCGGGGTTAAAATTTCCCCTCAAAACATAGCCTATGACGCTCTCGGGGTGCAGAAGTGTGAGTGTGCAAAATTTTGTGGCTGTAGCTGCGACGGTGTGGATGCCAATCCCGGACATACATACACACATACACACACACATACACACATTCAGCTTTATACAGTCAGGGCCAGAAATATTTGGACAGTGACACAAGTTTTGTTATTTTAGCTGTTTACAAAAACATGTTCAGAAATACAATTATATATATAATATGGGCTGAAAGTGCACACTCCCAGCTGCAATATGAGAGTTTTCACATCCAAATCGGAGAAAGGGTTTAGGAATCATAGCTCTGTAATGCATAGCCTCCTCTTTTTCAAGGGACCAAAAGTAATTGGACAAGGGACTCTAAGGGCTGCAATTAACTCTGAAGGCATCTCCCTCGTTAACCTGTAATCAATGAAGTAGTTAAAAGGTCTGGGGTTGATTACAGGTGTGTGGTTTTGCATTTGGAAGCTGTTGCTGTGACCAGACAACATGCGGTCTAAGGTACTCTCAATTGAGGTGAAGCAGAACATCCTGAGGCTGAAAAAAAAGAAAAAATCCATCAGAGAGATAGCAGACATGCTTAGAGTAGCAAAATCAACAGTCGGGTACATTCTGAGAAAAAAGGAATTGACTGGTGAGCTTGGGAACTCAAAAAGGCCTGGGCGTCCACGGATGACAACAGTGGTGGATGATCGCCGCATACTTTCTTTGGTGAAGAAGAACCCGTTCACAACATCAACTGAAGTCCAGAACACTCTCAGTGAAGTAGGTGTATCTGTCTCTAAGTCAACAGTAAAGAGAAGACTCCATGAAAGTAAATACAAAGGGTTCACATCTAGATGCAAACCATTCATCAATTCCAAAAATAGACAGGCCAGAGTTAAATTTGCTGAAAAACACCTCATGAAGCCAGCTCAGTTCTGGAAAAGTATTCTATGGACAGATGAGACAAAGATCAACCTGTACCAGAATGATGGGAAGAAAAAAGTTTGGAGTAGAAAGGGAACGGCACATGATCCAAGGCACACCACATCCTCTGTAAAACATGGTGGAGGCAACGTGATGGCATGGGCATGCATGGCTTTCAATGGCACTGGGTCACTTGTGTTTATTGATGACATAACAGCAGACAAGAGTAGCCGGATGAATTCTGAAGTGTACCGGGATATACTTTCAGCCCAGATTCAGCCAAATGCCGCAAAGTTGATCGGACGGCGCTTCATAGTACAGATGGACAATGCCCCCAAGCATACAGCCAAAGCTACCCAGGAGTTCATGAGTGCAAAAAAGTGGAGCATTCTGCAATGGCCAAGTCAATCACCAGATCTTAACCCAACTGAGCATGCATTTCACTTGCTCAAATCCAGACTTAAGACGGAAATACCCACAAACAAGCAAGACCTGAAGGCTGCGGCTGTAAAGGCCTGGCAAAGCATTAAGAAGGAGGAAACCCAGTGTTTGGTGATGTCCATGGGTTCCAGACTTAAGGTAGTGATTGCCTCCAAAGGATTCGCAACAAAACATTGAAAATAAAAATATTTCGTTTGGGTTTGGTTTATTTGTCCAATTACTTTTGACCTCCTAAAATGTGGAGTGTTTGTAAAGAAATGTGTACAATTCCTACAATTTCTATCAGATATTTTTGTTCAAACCTTCAAATTAAACGTTACAATCTGAACTTAAATTCTGTTGTAGAGGTTTCATTTCAAATCCAATGTGGTGGCATGCAGAGCCCAACTCGCGAAAATTGTGTCACTGTCCAAATATTTCTGGACCTAACTGTATATTAGACTAGCTGTACTACCCGGCTTCACCCGGGTTAATAACTGCTGTTAACAAAATAGAATGTATTAACAAAAATGTATTCTGCACACAAAAACCACAAAACAAATAGATAGAAAAGTAATTATTAAATTGTTGCCTATATTAACCAATCAGAGCTCAGATTAATTAACTGTAGCAAAATAGAAGCTAACTGTGATTGGTTGCTATTGGCAGCCTGATAAATCTCCAGGCAACAGAAAGCCCTCCCCCTGACAGTATATATTAGCTCACACATACACATATAGACAGGTCATGTGACTGACAGCTGCCGAATTTCCTATATATTAGATTGGCTTCCAAACAAAGCTGCCTGAAGAATGAAAAGTTACTTTTTTAACAGCTTTAAGGTTTCCGAACCTTGAAAAGCTTAAAAGAAGTGCCATACATATGTGCAGCAGTGTCGTTTTATGTTTATTTTTCGTTGCACTTTTTGCAGTACTTTTTCAGTTGGATTCTATGCAGAATGCACCTGAAAAAGACATTTTAGCACATACCCATTAGTGATATGAGTTAAATTTACAGGTGAAAATTTTACCGGATTTGGTCATATCTCCGTTTTTAGTCTCTTCTTCATTATTGATTTTTACGACAATATTGTATGATAAAAATCCTGATGGATTTTTAAGGTCTTCTTACAATCTCTCAAACTATGTACCTATACCTAGATTTTGTTTTCTTCCAGTAGTAGTGAGTTCATGCATAAAATATTACTCAGGTTCTAAAAGATTGATACTAATAACTTCAATTTAGATATAAATAAATAATGATGTTTTATACTATGTAGAACTTCCATAACAATCCACAATCTTTCTGTGTATCATTCTTGTTCCATTTCTGTGGTTTTGGAAGTGTAAATTCAATTTCTGCTTAGAGATGTTGCTTCTTGTCTTACGTAGAGGACAAGTCCTTAAATGTTCGGAGTTAGGAGAGCAGGGCTGCCTAACAGCTGTCTAGACACAAATGTTTGTAGCTTTTAGTGACCATGCATGTTGCATGTGTTTCTTAAGCAATTACATTATTTCGCGTCATGAATCATTCAAGTACATTCTCAAAGGGGGTATTTCCTAAAAAGAATTAAATTGCATGACAAATTGCTACATGCTCCAGATGAAGTAGAAAGCAGGGTACAGCCTAGAGAATACTTTAGTGGAAGAAAGTACAAAATAACAGCAGAGTAAATATATAATACATACCAGTAGACTTTCAATATGTCAGCTATATATGTGTAGACTCAATAAAGTTCCATACAGTGCCATTATAATACATAACTCAGCTGCTGTAAAACTGTGACGTCTGTCCAAAGCCACAGACTCAGGGTGACAGTCACGGACAGAGTAGAGGATAGCCGTCCTCTCAGCAGGATCCCAAGAACCTTGAAACCCTTTAGCCCCTGTACAGGGATCTGGAATTACAACAAGGTTCAGGAGATTGCTGCCTATGTAAGGCTGCAGTTCGGAGAAGAGTGGTCACCAGGTAGGGTCAAAACCCGGAGGTACAGAAGAGGTAAAATCAGCAGCCAAAGGGTGGTCAGTAAATGAGGCTAAGGTCAAACCAGAGATGGCAGTGAGGTACAAAAATGACAGGCAGGAGAATGGTCAGAAATCAGGCAGAGGTCAAAACACAGGTAGCAAAAGTACAAGGGTAAGGAACCAGAGACGCAGCAGTGAATATGTAGATCTGGTGGTGACCAGCAGACTGGAGGAGGAATAAGAAGGGTGTGGTGCTTTCCTATTGGCCATAGCTGAAAGGTGATAATTCCAGCTGGAAGACACACACCACCACCATCAGCCTTTGGTACTGCAGGTCCTAGTTAAACCCAGTTTAGTGGATAGGTGGAGCCTGCCTCCACCAGAGCCACTGGCACCGACAAGGTGGACAGCAGTGTGAGCAGCCTCTCCTTACCTCAGCATCCTGGTATCGCCAGTATTAGATTAGATACACACAGAGGACAGTAGTGTGAGCAGCCTCTCCTTACCTCAGCACCCTGGTATCGCCAGTATTAGATTAGATACACATGGAGGACAGCAGTGTGAGCAGCCTCTTCTTACCTCAGCACGCTAGTATCGCCAGTATTAGATTAGATACACACAGAGGACAGCAGTGTGAGTAGCCTGTATTTACCTCAGCACCCTGGTATTTCCAATATTAGATCAAAATATCCACTGAAGGCTCTTTTTCCTAAACATGAAGGAAAGGGTCACAGCTTCCTACTGCAGATTAACAGCTTCAAAAAGCCCAAACAGAAATGGAAATAAACTATATATCAAGTCACTTTGATATAATAATACAAAAAGATGATGATAACCATAAACTTTCCAGCCCATAAAAACAAACCAAACTGCTAACATGTCTGTTCTAGACAATATTGTCCTTCCTGCAAACCAAAATCAATGCTGGAACAAATTTAATTTGAACGTTTCTTCTGGTATTCCTCCATGAAATATGTTGTGAATGAAGGAGTGTACATAGAAATCATGAGACTCCATATCAAAAGTCCCAAACGGGGCCTCCGCTTCCCTCTTAGTGAAGGAGGCAGGGTCAAGGTGTCGCGGTCGGAGGAGGGGACGCCGCGCTCTCCCTCTGCTCGGGTCCGACTGCCGCTGCTGCCGCGGCCGCTGCTGCTCGGTGGCTCGAGTGATGGGCCGGATCCCGGGGACTCGAGCGGCGCTCCTCGCCCGTGAGTGAAAAGGGGGGGGTTGGTTTTTGGGGATTTATTGTCCGTTGACCGCTGCTCTGTATGGGGATCCCGGGAGTGGTGGTATGGAGCAGCTAGATGTTGGCCCTCCCCTCCGTGGGTAGGGGGGTTGGTGGTCCCGGGGCCCGATGATGGGGAGTTAGGATGGTTGACAGGCGGGTTATGGGACCTGTTGAGGTGCAGGGACGCAGGGGCAGCTCTGTGCCGCACGGCACGGAGGTACTCACTCAGCCCAAGGATGATGACACAGTTCACGGTAAACAAGCGGCTGGTTGGATGGGTCCCTCGGACGGCTGCGGTGTTGATGTTCCCTGCAAGTTAGCGATGACTGTCTCTTCCCTGCACCTAAATACGGTTGTTGGTAGCGATGGATTCCCACGGGTAACCCGCTCCCCAGCTTGGATATGAGCCGGAGGAGCCCCTCTTTTGCCCGCAGGCGCTGGCCCTGAGAAACTGGTGCCTTGGCGGTGGCGGTGTCTCTCCAATATGGTTGGACGGTTGCCTTCAATCGGGACTTTGGCTGTTGGGAGATCCGGAGGTCCCCTTCACTGACGGATTTGGCAAATTGTACGGCGACTCCAAGCCTTGCCGGGATCCAAAAGGCCCCTGCCAATGGTGCTGGCTTCTCTTTGTGTACCGGTCCGGTACCGCCGGGCCACCACCCGTCCACGGTCCTTACGGTAGACTCCAATAGGCCACTCCTGCAGATGGTCACCGCCGTCTGCCAACCTTGCTGTCTCAGTCCGGGGCACACACCCGGACCAACTTCAGGCTCTGTTACTCTACTTCACTTCAGCTCTTTTCACTTGCTCCTCTACCACTTCCTTCTCACTTCAACTCCAAACGCTATCTGCCTGGTTTTCCCGCCTCCAGGGCTGTGAACTCCTCGGTGGGCGGAGCCAACTGCCTGGCCCACCCCCTGGTGTGGACATCAGCCCCTGGAGGAGGGCAACAAGGATTTGTGTTCTGACCTTGGTGCGCCTGCAGGGAATGTGGGGTGTGTGGTGGTGTCATGACCTGTGACCCCTGGCTTGCCCAGGGCGTCACAAAGGCACATAGGAGGAGTCACAGAATGGCATGTCTCATAAATTTGAAAACAGGGAGAGGGACACGTTTTGTGGCACAAACACAGTAATTTTAATCCTATTGAAGCCCCTCACTGTTCTCTCCCACTAAAATATCCCTTTCATGACCCCACAGAGTCCATAAATGCATCTAACATACTGCATGATACCTCACACAATAGTGAATTCCACTGCACACAAAATATGATGACCTATGTCCCCAAAACAGTATGCTGTCCCCACAGTAAATACACCCAAACAATATGACACCCCACTCAATATGAGACCCCCATGTTACCTCGCACACTATAATGGCCCCACCAGTACAATTCACACACACACACACACACAAACACACACACACACAACGCTCCCATAATGGATCACACCACTACAGAGTATCATAGTCCCTATAAGTACTGACTAATAAAAGAAAGAAAAACACGACTTGCCTAGCCACTTTCCCCTTTATGCTGCCTCGCTCTGTGCCGCAAGAAGACTGGTGCTCTTTGAAGAAGGTAACTCATACAGACAAGCTGAATCGTGGAGAAGGGATCTGATAGCTCCCAGTTTCACCATTGTGTTCATTGTTAGACTGGGGTACATAGGACCCATCAATGACATTAATTCTCAGGGCTCACCTTTGCCATACCTGGTAATGCAATGGAAGTGAAACGCAAAGTAAACATTGCTTTAAGCTTCCACTTCTGACCGTACAGATTATTGCAAGGCAGGAAACAGAACAGACATTTGTACCCTTTCTAATAGGGTGACTTCCAGTGTCTCCCCCCACTGATTTTATTATTAATGCGTGATATGTGCAAGTGTGTAGAATTTAGTGATATGTCAGTCGTGAACGATCCAACACAAAGATCCGGCTCCCTGCTGTGACTGACAGGAGGCGGCACTCCAGTGAGTGTCACTATGTCACTAAATTCTCTTAACGACTCTCACTGGGTGTAAAATATTAGTGTTTGGTGGGCGAAATCCCACCCACCTGAACAAACCCCGCCCACTCAGCAAGTTAATTGGACCGTTGGGAGGGGTTTAGCCACGGGTGGGCAGGGTTTTGGTGACATTAACACAAGCTTAAATATGTGTTCACCTGGGGTGAACATTAGAGATGAGCGAACCGGTCCCGGTTCGGCTCGAGGCGGTTCGCCGAACGGGGGGTCTGGCTCGAGTTCGGCTCGTCGAACGTTCGACGAACCGAACTCGAGCCCATAGGAAACAATGGCAGGCAATCACAAACACAGTAAAACACCTAGAAAACACCCTGAAAGGTGTCCAAAAGGTGACAAACAACTCACAACATAACACAAACACATGGGAAAGTGACAAGGACATATACTCATGTGAAAACAAAACAGCTGGACAAGGAAAAAGAGGGAGACACACAGATATATGAGTATATGCAAAGAAACATCGATTCCATTATTGTGCAACTTGAGCCCTGCTCATTTTAGGCTTCCAATCTGGATAAATTGCCTGAGCTCGCCACGTACGCCTTGAGGATCTTGTCGTGTCCTGCAGCCAGCGTTCTCTCGGAACCTGTCTTCAGTGCTGCTGGGGGTCTGCTGGCAGATAAGCACACGTGTCTGTCCACTGACAATGTGGACCTGGCTCTCAGAGGACTTTTCTTCCCCTGGGTCAGCCAGGGGAGGCGAAAGGCACGCGTATTTTTGAGAGTGCTTCATGCAAAGCATCTTTTTCTTTTTCAAAAGGGGGCTCAACCGATGCCAGTCAAGTGGGGTGTGTGTGGCCCAGTTAGTGGCAACGAGGGAGACTGTGGTTGGAGTCCCCTCGCTGTGTCTCTAAAAGAACCAAGATGAACAAGTCATGGCTCTCAGAGGACTTTTCTTCCCCTGGGTCAGCCAGGGGACGGGAAAGGCACGCGTATTTTTGAGAGTGCTTCATGCAAAGCATCTTTTTCTTTGTCAAAAGGGGGGCTCAACCGATGCCAGTCAAGTGGGGTGTGTGTGGCCCAGTTAGTGGCAACGAGGGAGACTGTGGTTGGAGTCCCCTCGCTGTGTCTCTAAAAGAACCAAGATGAACAAGTCATGGCTCTCAGAGGACTTTTCTTCCCCTGGGTCAGCCAGGGGACGGGAAAGGCACGCGTATTTTTGAGAGTGCTTCATGCAAAGCATCTTTTTCTTTTTCAAAAGGGGGCTCAACCGATGCCAGTCAAGTGGGGTGTGTGTGGCCCAGTTAGTGGCAACGAGGGAGACTGTGGTTGGAGTCCCCTCGCTGTGTCTCTAAAAGAACCAAGATGAACAAGTCATGGCTCTCAGAGGACTTTTCTTCCCCTGGGTCAGCCAGGGGACGGGAAAGGCACGCGTATTTTTGAGAGTGCTTCATGCAAAGCATCTTTTTCTTTTTCAAAAGGGTGCTCAACCGATGCCAGTCAAGTGGGGTGTGTGTGGCCCAGTTAGTGGCAACGAGGGAGACTGTGGTTGGAGTCCCCTCGCTGTGTCTCTAAAAGAACCAAGATGAACAAGTCATGGCTCTCAGAGGACTTTTCTTCCCCTGGGTCAGCCAGGGGACGGGAAAGGCACGCGTATTTTTGAGAGTGCTTCATGCAAAGCATCTTTTTCTTTTTCAAAAGGGGGCTCAACCGATGCCAGTCAAGTGGGGTGTGTGTGGCCCAGTTAGTGGCAACGAGGGAGACTGTGGTTGGAGTCCCCTCGCTGTGTCTCTAAAAGAACCAAGATGAACAAGTCATGGCTCTCAGAGGACTTTTCTTCCCCTGGGTCAGCCAGGGGACGGGAAAGGCACGCGTATTTTTGAGAGTGCTTCATGCAAAGCATCTTTTTCTTTTTCAAAAGGGGGCTCAACCGATGCCAGTCAAGTGGGGTGTGTGTGGCCCAGTTAGTGGCAACGAGGGAGACTGTGGTTGGAGTCCCCTCGCTGTGTCTCTAAAAGAACCAAGATGAACAAGTCATGGCTCTCAGAGGACTTTTCTTCCCCTGGGTCAGCCAGGGGACGGGAAAGGCACGCGTATTTTTGAGAGTGCTTCATGCAAAGCATCTTTTTCTTTTTCAAAAGGGGGCTCAACCGATGCCAGTCAAGTGGGGTGTGTGTGGCCCAGTTAGTGGCAACGAGGGAGACTGTGGTTGGAGTCCCCTCGCTGTGTCTCTAAAAGAACCAAGATGAACAAGTCATGGCTCTCAGAGGACTTTTCTTCCCCTGGGTCAGCCAGGGGACGGGAAAGGCACGCGTATTTTTGAGAGTGCTTCATGCAAAGCATCTTTTTCTTTTTCAAAAGGGGGCTCAACCGATGCCAGTCAAGTGGGGTGTGTGTGGCCCAGTTAGTGGCAACGAGGGAGACTGTGGTTGGAGTCCCCTCGCTGTGTCTCTAAAAGAACCACTTTTCTTCCCCTGGGTCAGCCAGGGGACGGGAAAGGCACGCGTATTTTTGAGAGTGCTTCATGCAAAGCATCTTTTTCTTTTTCAAAAGGGGGCTCAACCGATGCCAGTCAAGTGGGGTGTGTGTGGCCCAGTTAGTGGCAACGAGGGAGACTGTGGTTGGAGTCCCCTCGCTGTGTCTCTAAAAGAACCAAGATGAACAAGTCATGGCTCTCAGAGGACTTTTCTTCCCCTGGGTCAGCCAGGGGACGGGAAAGGCACGCGTATTTTTGAGAGTGCTTCATGCAAAGCATCTTTTTCTTTTTCAAAAGGGGGCTCAACCGATGCCAGTCAAGTGGGGTGTGTGTGGCCCAGTTAGTGGCAACGAGGGAGACTGTGGTTGGAGTCCCCTCGCTGTGTCTCTAAAAGAACCAAGATGAACAAGTCATGGCTCTCAGAGGACTTTTCTTCCCCTGGGTCAGCCAGGGGACGGGAAAGGCACGCGTATTTTTGAGAGTGCTTCATGCAAAGCATCTTTTTCTTTTTCAAAAGGGGGCTCAACCGATGCCAGTCAAGTGGGGTGTGTGTGGCCCAGTTAGTGGCAACGAGGGAGACTGTGGTTGGAGTCCCCTCGCTGTGTCTCTAAAAGAACCAAGATGAACAAGTCATGGCTCTCAGAGGACTTTTCTTCCCCTGGGTCAGCCAGGGGACGGGAAAGGCACGCGTATTTTTGAGAGTGCTTCATGCAAAGCATCTTTTTCTTTTTCAAAAGGGGGCTCAACCGATGCCAGTCAAGTGGGGTGTGTGTGGCCCAGTTAGTGGCAACGAGGGAGACTGTGGTTGGAGTCCCCTCGCTGTGTTTTACATGCTTTTAGAAGGGCATGAAATGGCTTGGAGGTTGACTTTCATCATATGCAAACTGTTGGCTACCAAAATGCTGCCTTTCCAACAACTGTGGTTATAGGCAATGAGGAACATACTGATGAAGATGAGACGCAGATACCCGATTGGGATGACAACTTAAATATTCGGTCAGGGCAAGAAGAAACTCGGTCTGAGGGGTAGGGGAGTGCAAACACAACAATTGATGATTAAGTTCTAGATCACACCTACTGTCAACCCACAGTCAGACACTCGAGGAGGTCAACAGAGGCGGTGGAGGAGGATGCAACCGACGTCGAAGTAACCTGGCGCCTTCCTGGACACAGTCGGAGCACTGGTAGCACGTCTACAACTGCATCCTCAGCCACCACTCTGCCTCTGAGCATTATTCGGGGTGGATCAACAGGTCGCATGGCCTCTAAGCCTTGCCTAGCCAGGTCCTTTTTTGACATAGAAAAAGATCGCCCAAATTATGTGATCTGTAAAATTTGTCATGGTTCTCTTAGTAGAGGTCAAAACCTCAGCAGTTTGACAACTTCTTCCATGAATCGTCACATGAATAAATATCATATGGCCCGATGGGAAGCTCACCGTGCTGCAATGCGGCCTAGCGGAGCGAACCATCCACCGCCTGCCCCTTCCAGTGCATCCGCGCGCTCGTCATCTTCTAGGACTGTGGGGACAGCTGTCACACCTGTTTTTCCACCCACAACTTCCACCACTGTAACCGCAACAGGCAGTTTGCTTGGTAGGTCGTCAGTTGGTTTGGAAGGGGAAACAAGTGAGTGTGTACAGCTCTCTCAGACATCGATAGCACCAACTTTGGATGAAGGCAACATCATGTCTCCGCCTGCACTTTCCTCACAAAGCTGCATTTTTCCAGGGACACCCGACTCAACACCGTCTACACACAGCAGCCAGATCTCTGTCCCTCAGATGTGGTCAAATAAAAGGCCACTTCCTGCGACCCATGACAAAGCGAAGAGGTTGACTCTATCCCTCTGTAAGCTGTTGACTACAGAAATGCTGCCTTTCCGCCTAGTGGACACACAGGATTTTAGAGACCTTATGTCTGTCGCTGTGCCCCAGTACCAGATGCCTAGTCGCCACTACTTCTCTAAGAAAGGTGTGCCCGCGCTACACCAGCATGTCGCACACAACATCACCGCTTCCTTGAGAAACTCTGTGTGTGAACGGGTGCATTTCACCACCGATACTTGGACCAGTAAGCATGGACAGGGACGTTACATGTCGCTGACTGGCCACTGGGTAACTATGGTGATAGATGGTGAAGGGTCTGCTGCACAAGTCTTGCCGTCCCCACGACTTGTGTGTCAATCCTCTGTCTGTCCAAGTTCCGCCACTGCTTCTGCATCCTCCACCTCATCTGGGTCCTCCACCTCCGCCCCAAGCCTGCCTGGTCAGGCCACCAGCGTTCTCACTGCGCAGAAGGAATCACGCACCCCTCATTACTATGCTGGTAGCAGAGCGCAACGGCATCAGGCGGTCTTTAGCTTGACATGTCTTTGAAATAGGAGTCACACAGCGACTGAGTTGTGGGCAGCTCTGGAGACTGATTTTGATAAATGGTTGTCTCCACTCAACCTGCAGCCTGGTAAGGCCGTGTGCGACAATGCTGCAAACCTGGGTGCGGCCCTTCGCCTGGGCAAGGTGACACACGTGCCTTGTATGGCTCACGTGTTTAACCTTGTTGTCCAGCAATTTTTAACACACTATCCCGGCCTAGATGGCCTTCTGACCAGGGCACGGAAACTGTCTGCAGTGCTCACTTCCGCCGTTCAACCGCCGCACCGGAGCGACTTGCATCGCTCCAGAAGTCTTTCGGCCTGCCGGTTCATCGCCTGAAATGCGATGTGGCGACACGCTGGAATTCAACTCTCCACATGTTACAGCGACTGTGGCAGCACCGGCGAGCCCTGGTGCAATACGTCATGATGTATAGCCTGGGCCAACGAGATGCAGAAGTGGGGCAGATCACCCTGATGGAGTGATCTCAGATCAAGGACCTATGCACCCTTCTGCACAGTTTCGACATGGCGACGAATATGTTTAGCGCTGACAATGCCATTATCAGCATGACGATTACAGTCATTTACATGCTGGAGCACACGCTAAACACTATTCGTAGTCAGGGGGTGGGACAACAGGAAGGGGAGGAACTACAGGAGGATTCATATGCGCAAGACACAACAACATCACCAAGGTCCAGACGTTCATCATCACCAACGCGGCAGGCATGGGACCATGGGGGACAGGGATCAACAAGGGCGCATGGTAGCAGGCGACATGTTGAGGAAGGTGCAGGAGGACATGAAGATATGGAGGACGAACTGTCCATGGACATGGAAGACTCAGCAGATGAGGGGGACCTTGGTCAAATTTCAGTTGAAAGAGGTTGGGGGGAGATGACAGAGGAAGAAAGAACGGTTAGCACCTCTATGCCACAAACACAGCGTGGACTTGGTGCGCATGGCTGCGCAAGACACATGAGTGCCTTCTTGTTGCACTACCTCCAACATGACCCTCGTATTGTCAAAATTAGAAGTGATGATGACTACTGGCTTGCCACACTATTAGATCCCCGGGACAAGTCCAAATTTTGTGACATAATTCCACCCATAGAAAGGGACGCACGTATGCAGGAGTATCAGCAGAAGCTGTTACTCGATCTTAGCTCGGCTTTTCCACCAAACAACCGTGCAGGTGAAGGGAGTGATTCTCCCAGTTGTAACTTGACAAACATGGGACGGCCTCGTCATCTTCAACAGTCTACCCGTACCAGTAGGACCGTATCTGGTGCTGGTAACAGCAATTTTATGGAATCTTTTCATAATTTTTTTAGACCCTCCTTTGCAAGGCCACCAGAGACAACAAGTCTGACACATAGTCAACGGATGGAGAGGATGATACAGGAGTATCTCCAAATGAACATCGATGCAATGACTTTGCAAATGGAGCCTTGCTCCTTTTGTGCTTCAAATCTAGAAAAATGTCAAGAGCTCTCCAGTTACGCCTCGAAGATTTTGTCGTGTCCAGCTGCCAGCGTTGTCTCTGAACGTGTCTTCAGTGCTGCTGGGTGTGTGCTGACAGATAAGCGCACGCGTCTGTCCAGTGACAATGTGGACAGACTGACGTTCATCAAAATGAACAAGTCATGGATCCAGAAGGAATTTACTACCCCTGTGTCATCCTGGGGAGAGTAAATGCTTGTGGATTTGGAATGTGCTTGATGCAAATCAAAACATCCTGTTTGCAACTAGGGCACAAGTGCTGCCACTGATAAGGTGTCTGTGTGGGGCACAATTTTTGGAAAAAAAGGGAGACTCCGCTTGGAGTAACCCTTGCTTGCTGTGTTTTTTAAAAATGATACAAGATGAACAGATCTGAAGGCAAGATGAAGCCAACATCATGTCTCCGCCTGCACTTTTCTCACAAACCTGCATTTTTCCAGGGACACCCTACTCAACACCGTCTACAGACAGCAGCCAGATCTCTGTCCCTCAGATGTGGTCAAATAAAAGGCCACTTACTGCGACCCATGACAAAGCTAAGTGGTTGACTCTATCCCTCTGTAAGCTGTTGGCTACCGAAATGCTGCCTTTACGCGTAGTGGACACACAGGATTTTACAGACCTTATGTCTGTCGCTGTGCCCCAGTACCAGATGCCCAATCACCACTGCTTCTCCAAGAAAAGCATGCCCGCGCTACACCGGCATGTCGCACACAACATCACCACTTCCTTGAGAAAATCTGTGTGCGACAGGGTGCATTTCAACACAGATACTTGGACCAGTAAGCATAGACAGGGTCAGTACATGTCACTGACTGGGCACTGGCAAACTATGGTGAGAGATGGAGAAGGGTCTGCTGTACAAGTCTTGCCGTCCCCACGAGTTGTTTCAATCCTTGTTCTGTATGTAGAAGTTAATACACTGCTTCTGCCTCTTCAACCTCGTGTGGGTCCTCTACCTTTGCGCAAACCCTGTGTGGTCAGGCCACCCTTCCTTGCAACTGCGCACAAGGACTACCACACACCTCCTTACTATGCTGGCAGCAGAGCTCAATGCCATCAGGCGGTCAAAGTTTTACTTTGAAATGTATGGGAAATGTGAGTCACACCGCTATTACAGAGAATAGTAGTCAGGCAGGGTCAAAACATTAATTGAGGAACAGGAACAGAATGGGACGGCCAGGACTTAATCAGAAAACAAGCAGAGGTGAAATGCGTATCGGCCAACAAGGTACATAAACAGCAAGCAGGAAAAGTAGTCAGGTAACAAGCACACAAAATCATAAAACTGAACTGGGGGTAAAATTAACCAGAGGTTCATAGCTATGTCTGGCAGTGGTCTGCAGACAGGATGGGCATAAAAAAGGGTGTGGTGTCTTCCCATTGGTTGTAGCTGAATGATGGTATTTCATCTGTGAGATACCCACCAGCTACATTCAGCCAGAGATTCTGCATCTGTCAAGGTAATGCAGCCCAGTGGGTGAGCATAACCTGCGTCCACCTGCGCCGCTGGCATCGACTACTCTCCCATCATCAGCACTATTCATGAAAGGAACACGTTGTCACCTGGCGACCGGAGTACAAATTGACGGAGCGGACTCCGTTGGTGACTTAACAGCCGTGTGCGGCAATGATGCAAACCTGGCTGCGGGCCATCCTCAGGGCAATGTGACACACGTGCCTTTTATGGCTCACGTGTTGATCCGAATTCTCCAGCAATTTTTAAAACACCATCACGGCCTACATGTCCTTGTGCAGCGGGCACGCTCGCTATGTGCTCACTTCCATCGTGCGCACACAGCAGCTCAACAACTTTCATCACTCCGGAAGTCTTAGGGTCTGGCAGTTAAACGCCGTAAATGCGATGTTCCGACACGCAGGAATTGGAATCTGCACATGTTGCAGCGTGTGTGGCAGCAGCGCAGAGCCCTGCTGAAATACGGTAAGACATATAGCCTGGGATAAGTTGATCCAGAGGTGGTGCCGATCACGCTGCTGGAGTGGTGTCAGATCAAGGACCTATGCACCCTGCTACACAGTTTTGAAATGTCGACGAAGATGTTTAGCACTGGCAATGTCATTCTCAGCGTGACAATTCTGGTCATCTACATGATGGAGCACACTGTAATTATTATTCGGAGTCAGGTGTTGGGACAAGAGGAAGGGGAGGAAGTACAGGAGGAGTCATATGCGGAAGGGATAACAAGATCTACGAGGTCCAGATGGTCAGCGGCACCTATGCGGCAGTCATGGTGAGGGAGAGGGATTAACAAGGGCGCATAGTATCAGCAAAAAGTGTTGATGAAAGTGCAGGAGCCCATGAAGAAATGGAGGACGAACTGGCGATGGGCATGGAAGACTCAGCAGATGAGTGAGAGCTTGCTCACATTTCGGTTGTGCGAGGTTGTGGGTAGAGGGCAGAGGAAGGATGCACGATTCTCACCTCTCTGCCACCAACACACCAAGGACTTGGTCCTCCTGGATGCACAAGACACATGAGCGCCTTCTTGCTGCACTACCTACATGACCCTCGGATTGTATGAATTTGAAGTAATCCTGAATACTGGGTTGCCACACTGTTAGATCCCCGGTACAAGACAAAATTTGGCGAACTAATTCCTGCCATAGAAATAGACGCACGTATACAGGAGTATCTGCAGAATGTGGTACGCAATCTTAGATCTACTTTTCCACTAAACACCAGTGCTGCACAGAGTGAATCTCAACACTTTGTCATGGATAGGAGGAAATGGTCTTTTACTTGTCCACATCGGAGGGACCGAGGGATGGCTGCTGTGCTGAGATGGCGTTGAGTACGGTGTCCCTGCACAGTTGCACTTTTGGTCATATCCCAAAATGAGTTGAAAAAGGACAGATGCTGTTGGAAAGGGGAACAGGTGTGTTGGAAAGGGGAAAAAAATTTTGGTCCGTGGATTTGGTGGTTAAACAACTGTAACATTTGCTGAAGAAACAACATCTGTTACAGTGGGACTGGCAGATTTGGATAAAGTGGTATATAATCTGTGACCGCTATATAACAAAAATTAATAAGAAAAGAAAGAGAAAGGTATATATCACCTTCAGCAGTCAGTGTCCACCGTGCTCCCAGTTGGAAAAGGAGAGGTTGGCAACTTGAAGGTTTGGTGGAGGATACAGAGCTGTGTGGCTATGAAACTAATAGTAGCCTGAACCGAGTTAGACGCCATTCGGATCTGGAGACTGTGAGCCCTGTTAGCGTCACAGGGTCCACATGCCCACCCAGCCCAGGAACTCCCTGTTAACAACACAGGGGCCATTGAGTACGCTGACCGTGTGCGTAGGGGCCACACCTGTGGACAGCAGGCGCATCAGCAGCAGCAGGCCTGTTAATGCCACTGGGCTGCACAAGCAGGACTGTTAGGACAGGAGCTGGTCTTAACCGTTCTGCGTTACCAACTGTGGTGGTGGCCTGCATCCACCACCCTATCCCTGCCTACCTCTGGCCTAAAGCCGCAATGGGTTCAACACATGGAGGTGTGCTCTTTCGGAGCATAATAGAAGACTGCGCACCTCCTTGTTGGCTCCAGCCCCTTTTATAACCTGGGTCCGCCCCAAACCAGGGTGAACCACAATGCACCTCCTGGAGACAAAAGCAGAGTGACACGTCATGAGTGGCATAACTAGCGTCCTATTTGGAA
The DNA here is from genome assembly GCF_048569485.1 of Anomaloglossus baeobatrachus. Taxonomy (NCBI): domain Eukaryota; kingdom Metazoa; phylum Chordata; class Amphibia; order Anura; family Aromobatidae; genus Anomaloglossus; species Anomaloglossus baeobatrachus. The sequence continues at coordinate 464 of NW_027444634.1, read as the reverse complement.
ACGCAACTTCAATGATGACCTCATGGCTGCCATGACCCAAACACCTCACCAGTCATCGTCTGACCATCAATAATGCGGTGACAAGTCATAGGTGTGGGCCTCTGCAAGCCATTTGGGAGGACACCTGATGCCCTGTGGTCTATATGGGACCCCCACATCAGGGCCAGGGCCAAAGAGTTCATTACCGGACCTAGTCTCTGATGCAGGAAGTGCCTGAGCATGCTCAGTAGCATGAAATACAGTCTCTGAAAAAAGACTATCAGCTTTAGCATGGTGTCTAGGCACAAAACAGGACTTAGACCCGGCACAGAATGCAAGCACCTGTGCAAAGAGGCTTTTCACACTTAGTGTGGGAGCATGCGCTGTATCCCGAAATGAAGACTTAGCGTCAGGAATGGCACAGTCAGGCTGAGCATACTCACTAGGCGAAACACTGTAATTATGCTGCAGCTGGGGTACATCGG
>NW_027444633.1:0-19841 GCF_048569485.1 Anomaloglossus baeobatrachus | reverse complement strand
CCTCCCCCTCTACTGGTGTCTTGTATCATCCCCCCCCTCCCCCTCTACTGGTGTCTTGTATCATCCCCCCCCCCTCTACTGGTGTCTTGTATCATCCCCCCCCCCTCTACTGGTGTCTTGTATCATCCCCCACCTCCCCCTCTACTGGTGTCTTGTATCATCCCCACCTCCCCCTCTACTGGTGTCTTGTATCATCCCCCCCCTCCCCCTCTACTGGTGTCTTGTATCATCCCCCCCCTCCCCCTCTACTGGTGTCTTGTATCATCCCCCCCCCCCTACCCCCTCTACTGGTGTCTTGTATCATCCCCCCCTCCCCCTCTACTGGTGTCTTGTATCATCCCCCCCCCTCCCCCTCTACTGGTGTCTTGTATCATCCCCCCCCTCCCCCTCTACTGGTGTCTTGTATCATCCCCCCCCTCTACTGGTGTCTTGTATCATCCCCCCCCCCTCTACTGGTGTCTTGTATCATCCCCCCCCCTCCCCCTCTACTGGTGTCTTGTATCATCCCCCCCTCCCCCTCTACTGGTGTCTTGTATCATCCCCCCCTCCCCTCTACTGGTGTCTTGTATCATCCCCCCCTCCCCCTCTACTGGTGTCTTGTATCATCCCCCCCCTCCCCCTCTACTGGTGTCTTGTATCATCCCCCCCCTCCCCCTCTACTGGTGTCTTGTATCATCCCCCCCTCCCCCTCTACTGGTGTCTTGTATCATCCCCCCCCTCCCCCTCTACTGGTGTCTTGTATCATCCCCCCCTCCCCTCTACTGGTGTCTTGTATCATCCCCCCCCCTCCCCCTCTACTGGTGTCTTGTATCATCCCCCCCCCCCTCTACTGGTGTCTTGTATCATCCCCCCCCTCCCCCTCTACTGGTGTCTTGTATCATCCCCCCCTCCCCCTCTACTGGTGTCTTGTATCATCCCCCCCCTCTACTGGTGTCTTGTATCATCCCCCCCCTCCCCCTCTACTGGTGTCTTGTATCATCCCCCCCCTCCCCCTCTACTGGTGTCTTGTATCATCCCCCCCCTCCCCCTCTACTGGTGTCTTGTATCATCCCCCCCTCCCCCTCTACTGGTGTCTTGTATCATCCCCCCCCCCTCCCCCTCTACTGGTGTCTTGTATCATCCCCCCCCCTCCCCCTCTACTGGTGTCTTGTATCATCCTCCCCCTCTACTGGTGTCTTGTATCATCCCCCCCCTCCCCCTCTACTGGTGTCTTGTATCATCCCCCCCCCTCCCCCTCTACTGGTGTCTTGTATCATCCCCCCCCCCCTCCCCCTCTACTGGTGTCTTGTATCATCCCCCCCCTCCCCCTCTACTGGTGTCTTGTATCATCTCCCCCCCCCCTCCCCCTCTACTGGTGTCTTGTATCATCCCCCCTCCCCCTCTACTGGTGTCTTGTATCATCCCCCCCCCCTCCCCCTCTACTGGTGTCTTGTATCATCCCCCACCTCCCCCTCTACTGGTGTCTTGTATCATCCCCCACCTCCCCCTCTACTGGTGTCTTGTATCATCCCCCACCTCCCCCTCTACTGGTGTCTTGTATCATCCCCCCCCTCCCCCTCTACTGGTGTCTTGTATCATCCCCCCCCTCCCCCTCTACTGGTGTCTTGTATCATCCCCCCCCTCCCCCTCTACTGGTGTCTTGTATCATTCCCCCCCCCCCCCTCTACTGGTGTCTTGTATCATTCCCCCCCCTCCCCCTCTACTGGTGTCTTGTATCATCCCCCCCCTCCCCCTCTACTGGTGTCTTGTATCATCCCCCCCCCTCTACTGGTGTCTTGTATCATCCCCCCCCCTCTACTGGTGTCTTGTATCATCCCCCCCTCCCCCTCTACTGGTGTCTTGTATCATCTCCCCCTCTACTGGTGTCTTGTATCATCCCCCCCCTCCCCCTCTACTGGTGTCTTGTATCATCTCCCCCTCTACTGGTGTCTTGTATCATCTCCCCCTCTACTGGTGTCTTGTATCATCCCCCCCCTCCCCCTCTACTGGTGTCTTGTATCATCCCCCCCCTCCCCCTCTACTGGTGTCTTGTATCATCCCCCCCCCTCCCCCTCTACTGGTGTCTTGTATCATCCCCCCCCCTCCCCCTCTACTGGTGTCTTGTATCATCCCCCCCCTCCCCCTCTACTGGTGTCTTGTATCATCCCCCCCCCCTCCCCCTCTACTGGTGTCTTGTATCATCCCCCCCCTCCCCCTCTACTGGTGTCTTGTATCATCCCCCCCTCCCCCTCTACTGGTGTCTTGTATCATCCCCCCCCTCCCCCTCTACTGGTGTCTTGTATCATCCCCCCCCCCTCCCCCTCTACTGGTGTCTTGTATCATCCCCCCCCTCCCCCTCTACTGGTGTCTTGTATCATCCCCCCCTCCCCCTCTACTGGTGTCTTGTATCATCCCCCCCCTCCCCCTCTACTGGTGTCTTGTATCATCCCCCCCCCCCCCTCTACTGGTGTCTTGTATCATTCCCCCCCCTCCCCCTCTACTGGTGTCTTGTATCATCCCCCCCCTCCCCCTCTACTGGTGTCTTGTATCATCCCCCCCCCCTCTACTGGTGTCTTGTATCATCCCCCCCCCTCTACTGGTGTCTTGTATCATCCCCCCCCTCTACTGGTGTCTTGTATCATCCCCCCCCTCCCCCTCTACTGGTGTCTTGTATCATCTCCCCCTCTACTGGTGTCTTGTATCATCTCCCCCTCTACTGGTGTCTTGTATCATCTCCCCCTCCCCCTCTACTGGTGTCTTGTATCATCTCCCCCTCCCCCTCTACTGGTGTCTTGTATCATCCCCCCCTCCCCCTCTACTGGTGTCTTGTATCATCCCCCCCCTCCCCCTCTACTGGCGTCTTGTATCATCCCCCCCCTCCCCCTCTACTGGCGTCTTGTATCATCCCCCCTCCCCCTCTACTGGTGTCTTGTATCATCCCCCCCCCTCCCCCTCTACTGGTGTCTTGTATCATCCCCCACCTCCCCCTCTACTGGTGTCTTGTATCATCCCCCCCTCCCCCTCTACTGGTGTCTTGTATCATCCCCCCCCTCCCCCTCTACTGGTGTCTTGTATCATCCCCCCCTCCCCCTCTACTGGTGTCTTGTATCATCCCCCCCCCCCTCTACTGGTGTCTTGTATCATTCCCCCCCTCCCCCTCTACTGGTGTCTTGTATCATCCCCCCCCCTCTACTGGTGTCTTGTATCATCCCCCCCCTCTACTGGTGTCTTGTATCATCCCCTCCCCCTCTACTGGTGTCTTGTATCATCCCCCCCCTCTACTGGTGTCTTGTATCATCTCCCCCTCTACTGGTGTCTTGTATCATCTCCCCCTCTACTGGTGTCTTGTATCATCTCCCCCTCCCCCTCTACTGGTGTCTTGTATCATCCCCCCCCTCCCCCTCTACTGGTGTCTTGTATCATCCCCCCCTCCCCCTCTACTGGTGTCTTGTATCATCCCCCCCTCCCCCTCTACTGGTGTCTTGTATCATCCCCCCTCCCCCTCTACTGGTGTCTTGTATCATCCCCCCCCTCCCCCTCTACTGGTGTCTTGTATCATCCCCCCCCTCCCCCTCTACTGGTGTCTTGTATCATCCCCCCCCCTCCCCCTCTACTGGTGTCTTGTATCATCTCCCCCTCTACTGGTGTCTTGTATCATTCCCCCCCCCCTCCCCCTCTACTGGTGTCTTGTATCATTCCCCCCCCCCCCCCCCTCTACTGGTGTCTTGTATCATTCCCCCCCCCTCCCCCTCTACTGGTGTCTTGTATCATTCCCCCCCCCCTCCCCCTCCCCCTCTACTGGTGTCTTGTATCATTCCCCCCCCCTCCCCCTCTACTGGTGTCTTGTATCATTCCCCCCCCTCCCCCTCTACTGGTGTCTTGTATCATTCCCCCCCCCCTCCCCCTCTACTGGTGTCTTGTATCATTCCCCCCCCCCCTCCCCCTCTACTGGTGTCTTGTATCATTCCCCCCCCCCCCTCCCCCTCTACTGGTGTCTTGTATCATTCCCCCCCCCCCCCCCCCCTCCCCCTCTACTGGTGTCTTGTATCATTCCCCCCCCCCTCCCTCTCCCCCCACTGGTGTCTTATATCACCCAACCCCCCAACTGGTGAATTATATTTCCCCCCACTGTTGTGTTATATGTCCTCCCCTACTTGTGTGTTATATAACACCCCCCCTTCACACTATTGGTCTAGTAGACAACATCCACCCTGCTACTGTACTACATAATCTCCCCACTGATGTATTGTACAACACCCCCCCCCATTTCCACAATATAACCTGTGTCCTCAAGGGTCTGGGCTCAGCTGATTTCTTTAGGTCATTTCCCCCAGGACTGTGCAGTAAATCATGTGACCTGCGGATGCCGCTGATCCTCTTTCCCTCCCCCACGACTGCAGTAAGCCATGTGACCTGCGGATGCCGCTGATCCTCTTTCCCTCCCACAGGACTGTGCAGTAAGCCATGTGACCTGCGGACGCCGCTGATCTCTTTCCCTCCCCCAGGACTGTGCAGTAAATCATGTGACCTGCGAACGCCGCTGATCCTCTTTCCCTCCCCCAGGATTGTGCAGTAAGCCATGTGACCTGCGGACGCTGCTGATCCTCTTTCCCTCCCCTAGGACTGTGCAGTAAATCATGTGACCTGCGAACGCCGCTGATCCTCTTTCCCTCCCTCAGGACTGTGCAGTAATCATGTGACCTGCGGACGCCGCTGATCCTCTTTCCCTCCCCCAGGACTGTGCAGTAAGCCATGTGACCTGCGGACGCTGCTGATTATATTTCTTTCCCCCAGGATTGTGCAGTAAGTCATGTGAATCTCGGACACCGCTGATCCTCTTTCACTCCCTCAGGACTGTGCAGTAAGCCATGTGACCTGTGGACACCGCTGATCCTCTCTTTCCATCCCACAGGCCGGTCTGCGAGCCATTGATGTGCAGATCCTCCAGCAGCTGCTTCTGGTGAATGAGGGGATTGAGGCTGTGAAATGGATCCTAGAGGAGAAGGGGGCGCTGACCAGTCGCTGCAGCAGTTTGACCAGTAGCCAGTACAGTCTGGCTGGTAGCCAGGAGACGTCGCGGCGCAGCAGCTGGAACAGCCTGCAGGACCCGGCGGAGCGGCTGGACAGCATCTCCATCGGCAGCTACCTGGACACGCTGGCCGATGACATGGACGAGTACAGCCTGAGCATCAGCGAGCCTGTCGTGTCGTCCACCCCACAGCGTCCTCCGCTGGCCACAAGTGATGATTCCACGACTCCGGCACCGCTCCTGACCAACGGCCCCTGCACACAGCCAGAACCGGAGGAGAAGCCAAAACTCAGGCCAGGCCAGAACAGGGGGGCGTACGACGCACACTGGCGCTGGGTGCAGTCCCAGGACGATGTCACGTTTTTATAACGTGGGTTAGGGCGGAGCCTTAGACTCTTCTCATGGCTCCGCCCACTGCAGCGGGCGCTGGGGAGACGCTGCTGGAGAATCAACTTCTCATGCTCTAAAATTCGGTGGTGATTGCTTGTGTGCGGTGGGAAGATGGACTCTCCAAAAGAGGTATAATGAGGGGAGGGGCACAGCAGCCTCTATAATATCAGTGACTAGTAATGACAGAGCACTACCGTACTGATGGGGACTACTCGGCGTTGCCGCTCTACCGACGAGGACCGCTCGTTGCCACCCTACCAACAGGGACCGCTCGTCGACCCCCGCTGTTGGTGACCAATACACACTGGCAGCGGCAGGGCCTGGAAATGCTGCCGCCTGTGCCACCACACTGGGGAAAATCCAATCAGACAGTGGTCACCTGTATGTCATATATACAGATAGGGGCATGTAGTGCCGCATAGACAGTCATCTAGAATAGGGGGCGACTGGGTCCCAAAATTTTTCAAGGCCAGATGCAACAGCGGAGTTCCGGATGATTCCTGAAGTCTCCTGCCTGCGGGAGGCCGCGCATACAATCCGGTGTTCTGCTCATCGTCTTCTTTCCTGCACAATTTTTTTGTAACTTGTCTGAAATGTCAATAATAAAAAAATAATACTTAAAAGAAAGATGGAGTGTCATCCCGCCCCCATGAAATGTAACCAAAAAGTAAAATTGGGGTGCGGGAAGACTGCGCCAACACTCTGGGTGTGGGACGACAGCTTCAACACTGGGTGCGGGAGGTCGGCGCTGACGCGCTGGGTGCGGGAGAACGACGCGCAGGGTGCGGGAGGACTGTTCCAACATTGGGGTACAGTGTCTCCTATATACCGTATTTTTCGCTTTATAAGACGCACTTTTGTTCCCCTAAATTTTGGGGGAAAGTAGGGGGTGCGTCTTATAAACCAAATATACGGGGGTGTACATATATGCAGGGTCCGCTCTGGAGCGGTGCTGGGGGCAGGTGACAGCTGCGGGTGGCAGCGTTAGATCTCCTGCTCCCGCTCATATAATATGCACAGCCGCTGTCCATCAGCAGCGTGGTGCTGAAACCGCATCACGCTGATAGGCTGGGGCAGCGGGGCATATTATATCTGCCTGCGCCCTCCTTTGATCGCACATGATCTCCCCTGTGTTAGATATGGTCCCCATACTGCTGCCCATAGTAAAAAAAAAAAGCTTTACTTGCGTCCAGCGCTGATCTCCCGGTCTCCTGCTGCTGCTGTCTGTGATCAGGCACGCAGAGATATCATCACTCTGCCGTGCCGATCACATGACCGGCAGCAAGAACCAGGAAGTGGAGGGAGGACTCGGAGCTCATCTGCGAGGAGGGAGACACAGGGATTACAGTGCTGAGAAGGTAAGGAAAGTGTTTTATTTTATTATGGGCAGCAGTATGGGGGGGCATATCTAACCCAGGGGAGATGTGCCATCTATAGTGGCCATGGGTAACAGTATGGGGGCCTTATCAAACACAGGGGAGGTGTGCCATCTACTGTATAGTGGCCATGGGCAGCACACATGGGGGCCATATCTAACAGGGGATGTGTGCCATCTATAGGGGCCATGGGCAGCACAGGGGGACGTGTCCCAGCACAAGGGGGCTATATTTAATATAAGGGGGCCATATCCAGATTAAGGGGGGCTAATTTTAGGATGGGGGGGGCTATGAGGGACATATGCCCTACATGATTTGTTAGACTGACACTGGCATTATAAGATGGACCCCATTTAACATTAAAAAAAAAATATCTCTTTTCCTTCACCAAATTTGGGGGTGCGTCTTATAATCAGGTGCGTCTTATAAAGTGAAAAATACGGTAACATGGGGGGGGTCTCCTCTACAGAGATGAATCTAGGTTTTCCGGCACCTGGGGCAAGAATTCAGTTTGGTGCCCCCTCCTACATGTGGTTTGGGTAGTCGTCATGTGACCAATCGCTCATATGCGATTTTCTTATTTAGTCACGTGCTGATGAGCTGCTCTGCCTAATTCTCTCAATCTTAAGTGAAAAACAGAGAAGCAGGAAGAACAGCAAAATGTCACAGGACTGTAAGTACGACAATCACATGACTGGAGCGGCCATGTGATAACTGCTGGAACCAGCGAGCTGAGCTGAATCCTGCCAGTAAGTATGTTACACGCTGTTAGGATTGGGCTACAGGGCTTGTCCAGGTTTATGACGAGTCTGCAGTCATTATAGGTGATTGCAGGCTTCTGAGTTCACACAACATGGACTGAATACTTTTCGGAGCCTCCCTGGCCGGCAGCAAGAGTGGACAGTTATGTGAGCACAAGAATGCGATTTATAGACTTCCAGCCACATTCCGATTAGACGTGTACAGCTTCAATTCACTTGTATTGTGCAAGACCAGTCATGTGTAATTGGTACATGACTGCATGTATGTAAGTCACATACTTGTGGGTTTGTGACCCATTCCGCTGGCACCAGAGAATCCTGACAGTGGGCACTGTTGTGAATGTTAGTTATGTCTTGGCTGCTGGGAGGCTCCCTCTGGTGGCCAGGAAGGGTTTGGACAGAGACCAGGTGGGTTGTGCAGTGGGTGTTTCCTTTCCTAACTCTCTGCTTATTTAAGTCCTGGTCTGATTGCAGGCTGTTGCCGGATGTCAGTTGTTCTTTGTATCTCTAGCCTGCTTAATCCGGTTCTTGACTGGAGATCCTTGTCGGTAGTTAGTTGGGGTTGTCAAGGTTTGCATCAGGACCTTTCCGTGTCGTCCACGTCTGCTCAGGCAGTTGATGTTCCGGCTTTCTTGTCTGATTTCCGTGATGTATTTAATGACCAGGAATCTGATTCTCTGCCCCCACACCGGGACTGTGACTGTGCCATTGAGTTGGTGCCCGGTTGTAAATTTCCCAAGGGACGAATTTTCAACTTGTCTGTGCCCGAACATGATGCCATGCGGTCATACATCAGAGAATCATTGGAGAAGGGGCACATTCGGCCCTCATCTTCTCCTTTGGGTGCTGGCTTCTTTGTTGCTAAGAAAGATGGTTCGTTGAGGCCTTGTATTGATTACCGTCGTCTTAATAAAATTACAGTCAAATATCAGTACCCTTTGCCTCTGATGTCTGATCTGTTTTCTAGAGTGCAGAGTGCCAAATGGTTTACGAAACTGGATCTCAAGGGTGCGTATAATCTCATCCGTATTAAGGAGGGTGATGAATGGAAGACGGCTTTTAATACTCCTGTGGGGCATTTTGAGTACCTAGTGATGCCTTTTGGGCTCACTAATGCACCCTCCGTCTTCCAGGCCTTCATGAATGATATTTTTCGGGACCTTATTGGTAAATTTTTGATTGTGTATTTGGATGACATCTTGATTTTTTCTGATGATTGGGACTCAAATGTGGGGCAAGTACGGCAGGTTTTTCAGATACTTAAGGATAATGCACTGTACGTTAAGGGGTCAAAGTGCCTCTTTGGGGTGCAAAGGATTTCCTTTTTGGGCTTCATCCTGTCTCCCTCCGCTATCGAAATGGACCCGGTTAAGGTTCAGGCTATTTACGACTGGGTGCAAATGACTTCTCTAAAATCCCTGCAGCGGTTTTTGGGGTTTGCTAATTTTTACCGTAAATTTATAGCCAATTTTTCTGCCATTGTCAAACCTCTGACAGATTTGACAAAGAAGGGCGCTGATGCTGAGCATTGGACCCCTGAGGCTATTGTGGCCTTCCAGGAGCTTAAAAGGCGATTCACTTCTGCCCCAGTTCTGCAACAACCTGATGTGTCTCGCCCATTTCAAGTTGAGATCGATGCCTCAGAGATCGGAGCAGGTGCTGTTCTGTCTCAACGAGACCCTACTTCGGGTAAACTTAAGCCCTGTGCCTTTTTCTCTCGGAAGTTTGCTCCTTCTGAACGGAATTATGATGTGGGGAACCGGGAATTATTGGCTATGAAGTGGGCATTTGCAGAGTGGAGGCATTGGTTGGAGGGGGCTAGGCATCAAGTTGTGGTGCTTACGGACCACAAGAATCTCATCTATCTGGAATCGGCCAAGAGGTTGAATCCTCGGCAGGCCAGGTGGGCTTTGTTTTTTACCCGGTTTAATTGTGTGTTCTCTTTTTTGCCGGGCACCAAGAATGTTAAGGCCGATGCCCTTTCCAGGAGTTTCTGCGCTGACTCTTTGGAGGTTGTCGAACCGTCTACTATCCTGAATGATGGTGTAGTTTTCTCGGCTATTTCGCCTGATCTGCGGTTGGCACTGGCGGAATTTCAGGGGGATAAACCTGAGAGATGTCCTACAGGGAAACTGTTTGTCCCAGACCAATGGAGAGACCGAGTTGTCTCTGAGGTTCATTGCTCTGTTTTGGCGGGTCATCCTGGCATTTTTGGTACTCGGGATCTTGTGAGACGCTCTTTTTGGTGGCCTTCCCTGTCCCGAGATGTCTGTCGTTTTGTGCAGTCATGTGGAGTTTGTTCTAGGTCCAAGCCCTGTTGTTCACGTTCTAGTGGGCTATTATTGCCTTTGCCTGTACCTAAGAAACCTTGGACGCACATCTCTATGGATTTTATTTCAGAGCTTCCCGTCTCTCAGAAAATGACTGTGATTTGGGTGATCTGTGACAGATTCTCCAAGATGGTCCACTTGGTTCCCCTATCTAAGTTGCCGTCTTCATCAGAGTTGGTGCCTTTGTTTTTGCAACATGTTGTCCGTTTGCATGGTATTCCCGAAAACATTGTTTGACAGAGGGGTGCAGTTTGTATCCAGGTTTTGGAGGATTTTTTGCTCCAAATTGGGTGTTCAGCTGTCTTTCTCCGGCGTTTCATCCTCAGACCGACGGTCAGACTGAAAGGGCTAACCAGACCCTGGAGACCTATTTACGGTGTTTTGTTTCTGCGGATCAGGATGACTGGGTTTCGTTTTTGCCTTTGGCTGAATTTGGCCCTTAACAATAGAGCTAGCTCTACCACGTTGGTGTCCCCCTTTTTCTGCAATTTTGGGTATCACCCTAGGTTCCTCTCAGGGCAGCTTGAGGCGTCTGACTGTCCGGGGGTGGATTCGGTGGTCAACAGAATGCAGCAGATTTGGGGGCAGGTAGTGGATAAATTGTTTCAGTCCCAAGAAACTGCCCAAAAGTTTGCCAACCGGCGTCGGACTGTTGGTCTTCGGTTTAAAGTAGGGGACATGGTGTGGTTGTCCTCTAAAAATATTCCTATGAGAGTTCCGTCCCCTAAATTTAAGCCCAGATTTATTGGACCTTATAAGATTTCGGAGATTATTAATCCTGTATCTTTCCGTTTCACTCTGCCTGCGTCATTTTAAGTTTCACAATGTCTTCCATAAGTCCTTGTTGAAGAAACGTGGAGCCGGCAGTTCCTGCAGCAGCGCCTCCTGACCCTGTTTTGGTACAAGGGGATCTGGAATATGAGGTTGAAAAAATTCTGGATTCCCGTCGCAGTAGGCGTCAGCTTCAGTACCTTGTGAAATGGAAGGGTTACGGGCAGGAGGATAACTCTTGGGTTATGGCTTCTGACATTCATGCGGACAGGTTGGTTCGCGCCTTCCATCATGCTCATCTCGAGTGACCCGGTGGCATGGGTGAGGGTTCGGTGACCCCTCCTCAAGGGTGGGGTACTGTTGTGAATGTTAGTTATGTCTTGGCTGCTGGGAGGCTCCCTCTGGTGGCCAGGAAGGGTTTGGACAGAGACCAGGTGGGTTGTGCAGTGGGTGTTTCCTTTCCTAACTCTCTGCTTATTTAAGTCCTGGTCTGATTGCAGGCTGTTGCCGGATGTCAGTTGTTCTTTGTATCTCTAGCCTGCTTAATCCTGCTCTACATCACCTCCACTCCAGATAAGTTCTTGCTTTTTATTTATTGCCTGGTTCTTTTGCTTATCTGGGTTTGTCATTTGTTGTGGTTGGTTTCAGTTTATTTCCTTCCAGGGATTTTTCCCCTCAGTGGATTGTTGAGGAACTCCCTGCAGTTCTGTGTGGAGTATAGCTCCTTTGGGTTCATGTGTTTATGGCTTGTTGAATTTGTTATAATTCTTGTTTTCTGTTCATTGGTATGACAAGGGCACCTGGTATAGGACGGAGTTCAGATCGAGCGATCTGAGGGCCTTTTTGTACTATCAGGAAGTTGGTATTTTGTAGGGTTTTTCTCTGGCAACCATCAGTCCCTTAACTGTCATTTCCTATTTTAGTCAGCGGGGGCCTCACCTTTTGCTAATCCTGTCATCTACCTGTGTATTGTGTTTTTCCTATATCACCGCAGTCTTTGAATGTGGGGGGCTTGCTATTCTTGTCTATTTTCTGAGGCAGAGAGTTATTCATCTTTCCTACCTTTAGGATAGTTAGTTCTCCGGCTGGGTTCGCGGTCCAGTATCTCCTTGCCATTTTTATCAGTCATCATCTTAATAACATTATGTTGAGTACAATGCGACAACTAATCTCACAACTGGGTATTAAATCACGACTACAGATATCATCTAAAGCACGTCTATATAATATCTTGCCACAAGATGGCAACATGACTGAATCCCTGTATTACTTATTCTGAATTTGAGACCTTAGAAATAAAAAAAAATAGAACAAAAACTCCAATACAGCAGCACTGGTATAATATTCAAATGAAAAGAAAAAAATCCAGCTGACCACTCCGTCTATTCCTCCTCGACATGGAGTCTCGGATTCAGCGCCGCCATGGCTCCAATTCAGTAAAAGATGATTGAGAATCCAGCTGTAAACATACGAGGTTCCTTTATTTCTTGTTCACATACAGTGCATGTTAACAGCAAACATTGCGCAGGATTAGCATGATCTACGCGTTTCAGGTGCGTGACGCACTCTTAGTCATGATACAGATTATGCCAACTTTGAGATTTAAATAGGGTAACGCCTTGTTGAGCAATGCTAATTGAGACATACTAATTAAAAGAAATGCCAACAGCATTATGTGCTCTCCATACAAATTAATTACTGTATATACTCGAGTATAAACTGTTTTCTAGCCTATTTTTTTTATGCTGATAATGACCCCCTCAGCTTATACTCGAGTGAGGGTCCCGCAAATATTATTCCCACCTGTCCTCCATCCTGCGGTGTCCTCTTACCTGCTTCTTGCGGACCGCAGGCACTTGGACCACTCGATGATCTCGTCCAGTGCTCCCATCTACTGTCATCGTTATACTGCAGTTGAATGCTTTGCGGCGCCACAAACCACTTGACTACAGTAAAGCGATGATGGTAGACAGCAGCGGCATCCCCGTGCATCGGAAGAAGCAGGTAAGAGGACACTGCAGGAATGGAGGACAGGTGAGAAAATAATTTTTGTGTGTGTACAGTCATGGCCAAAAGTTTTGAGAATGACACCAAAATTATATTTTCACATGATCTGTTGCCCTCTGGTTTTTAATTGTTTGTCTGATGTTTACATCACATACAGAAATATAATTGCAATCATATTATGAGAACCAAAAGGTTATATTGACAGAATGAGTTAATGCAGCAAGTCAATATTTGCAGTGTTGACCCTTCTTCTTCAGGACCTCTGCAATTCTCCCTGGCATGCTCTCAATCAACTTCTGGACCAAATCCTGACTGATAGCTGTCCATTCTTGCATAAGCAATGCTTGCATTTTGCCAGAATGTGTTGGTTTTTGTTTGTCCACCCGTCTCTTGATTGCCCACAAGTTCTCAATGGGATTAAGATCTGGGGAGTTTCCAGGCCATGGACCCAAAATCTCTGTTTTGTTCCATGAGCCATTTAGTGATCACCTTTGCTTTATGGCAAGGTGCTCCATGATGCTGAAAAAGGCATTGTTGGGCGCCAAACTGCTCTTGGACAGTTGGGAGAAGTTGCTCTTGGAGGACATTCTGGTACCATTCTTTATTCATGGCTGTGTTTTTAGGCAAGACTGTGAGTGAGCCGATTCCCTTGGCTGAGAAGCAACCCTACACATGAATCGTTTCAGGATGCTTAACAGTTGGCATGAGACAAGACTGGTGGTAGTGCTCACCTCTTCTCCTAATAAGCTGTTTTCCAGATGTCCCAAACAATCGAAAAGGAGATTCATCTGAGAAAATGACTTTACCCAAGTCCTCAGCGGTCCACTCCCTGTACCTTTTGCAGAATATCAGTCGGTCCCTGATGTTTTTTCTGGAGAGAACTGGCTTCTTTGCTGCCCTCCTTGAAACCAGGCCTTGCTCAAGCAGTCTCCGCCTCACAGTGCGTGCAGAAGCACTCACACCAGCCTGCTGTCATTGCTGAGCTAGCTCGGCACTGCTGGTAGTCCCATCCCGCAGCTAAAACAGTTTTAAGATACGGTCCTGGCGTTTGCTGGTCCTTCTTGGGTGCCCTGGAGCCTTTTTGGCAACAATGGAAGCTCTCTCCTTGAAGTTCTTGTTGATGCGATGGATTGTTGACAGAGGTGCAATCTTTGTAGCTGCGATATTCTTCCCTGTTAGGCCATTTTTGTGCAGAGCAATGATGGCTGCACGTGTTTCTTTAGAGATAACCATGGTTAACTGAAGAGAAACAATGATACCAAGCACCAGCCTCCTTTTAAAGTGTCCAGTGGTGTCATTCTTACTTAATCATGACTGATTGATCGCCTGCCCTGTCCTAATCAACACCCACACCTGTGTTAATGGAACAATCACTAAAACAATGTTAGCTGCTCCTTTTAAGGCAGGAATGTAATGATGTTGAAATGTGTTTTGGGGGTTAAAGTTCATTTTCTTAGCCAATATTGACTTTGCAAGTAATTGCTGTTAAGCTGATCACTCTTTATGACATTCTGGAGTATATGCAAATTGCCATTAGAAAAACTTAAGCAGTAGACTTTGTAAAAATTAATATTTGTAGCATTCTCAAAACTTTTGGCCATGACTGTATGTGAACAACGGCATAATAGGGGACAAAAAGGGGACCAGAATGAGGACATTACTAAATGCTGGGCATATTACTACAGAGGACAATATGGGCACATTACTACAGGATGGGGCACAAAGCTGGAGCACATTACTACAAGATGGGGCACAAAGCTGGAGCACATTACTACAGGATGGGGCACAAAGATGGAGCACATTACTACAGGGTACAATATGGGCACATTACTACAGGGGGACAAGGATGGGCACATTACTACAGGATTGGGACCACAATGGGCACATTACTACAAGGGTGGGAGAAGGATGGGCACATTACATTTTATTAGTATCCGTTTTTATTTTTAAAATTGACCAGCAGGTGCTGCATTTCCCACTCTATAAATTCTAATCACCGCACACTCAAAAGTAGTTTGCAAAAAAGTGTTCAAAGTTTATTAACAAATGTGGTATAGGGCAGTAGATGGTGTCGGGAAATGAGCGACTAAAAGAACGTTTTGACCCTGCATGGGTCTGGTTCACGTTGTCTCTCCGATATGCAGTGCAAGAGGCGCTCCCGTACTTATATTCATTAGTGGTAACCAATGGTGGGTACCTTGAATGATGTAAGGCTGCTTTCACATTGCGCTTTTACTTACATTCAGTGGTCCCGTTGGGGCATCCGTCCTCCGAACCACCCCTCCCCTACCCCACAAAACGTGTTTCGGACGCATGCGCCTACAGGGCCATTAGCTATAATGGAGCAGACTCCGTTGGCGCGTGCCTGGTCTTGCACCATTTTTGCACATACACGTTTTCTGCAGGCGGATACCAAAACGTAGTCGACTACATTCGGATGTCCGCCTGCAGAAAACGTATATGTGCAAAAATGGTGTGCGACAGAGCACACACTAACGGAGCAGACTCCGTTATAGTCAATGGCCCTGTTGGCGCATGCAGCCGAAATACGTTTTGTGGGGTGGGGGAGGGGCGGTTCGGACAGATGCCCTGATGAGACCACTGAACGTAAGTAAAAACGCAACAATTAGCATTAATAAGAAAATGGGTATTTTCTGAGTCCTGGTCAATATAACGCACCAGCAACTTGTAGTGACAGGGTTCTACTTGTTATATAGCCTTGAGGATGGAGATAGTGACTCAAAACGTTCCCACGTCTTGTAGTGGCAGGGTTCTTATTATATAGCCTTCAAGATCATAAATCTGACGCTGCGACGTCTTGTAATAGCAGGGTTCTGACAGTTGTATAGCCTTGCAATTGGAGAAGATTCATATAATGTACCAGCGTCTTGGAATGGCAGGATTTTATACAATTACAAAGAGCCTTGTAGTAGCAGGGTACTGCCTTAAAGATCTGCGTTCCCGCGTCTAAATCCTGATAGCTGTGTTTCTGTGGTAGCAGTTCCCACTCTAGGCCTATACTTGAATCAATACATTATCCCAGTTTTTTTTGTGGTAAAATTAGGAGCCTCGGCTTATACTCAAGTATATACGGTACATACAAAATGCACAAAATTATGATAAAATAAAATGATAAATGAGTAAATGCAGACATAGTCTCTGAATTACAAAGTATTACATTTCATTTGTGATGTTGTAAAGATGCAATATTCTCGAAATCACAGAAATGGAACGACTATCTTCTCTTGCTATGGCTGATAGGGTCACCCCTTTGGCCTTCATCTGGACAACCTGCTGCTGGAGGGTTTCAGTCACTTTAGAATGGCAACGTCAGTGGAAACTGGAAAGTTCGGCTGCTGGTTACATAGGGTTTGTCAGATAATGAAGAAAATTAGCACCAGGTGCAGATTAACACCAATAAGTTAATAAAGACACATCTGCAGGTTCTTCCCTCCACTCTCTATAGACACATCTGCAGGTTTTTCCCTCCGCTCTCTATAGACACATCTGCAGATTTTTTTTCCTCTGCTCTCTATACAGACACATCTGCAGGTTTTTCTTTCCACTCTCTATACAGACACATCTGCAAGTTTTTCTCCCGTTTAAGATCAATTAGGAACCAAAATTATTTCTATTTGCCAAATACCAGAATAATGGAGAGAGAATGTTTTCAGGCATTTTTATTACTTTCTGCAAAGTCAAAAGTTTCCATACATTAAGATTATTGTGCCTTTAAACAATATGGGACAGCCCATATGATGATGTCATGTCTTTGGAAGCTTCTGATAGGCTTATTGACAACATCTGAGTTAATTAGAGACATACTTGTGGATGTATTATAATGCACACCTGAAATACACTGCTTCTTTGTGTAGTATTATGGGAAAGAAATCAGCCAAGATCTCAGGAAGAGAATTTTGGACTTGCACAAGTTTGGTTCATCCATCAAAAACCTACAGATGTGTCTTTATAGAGGCATTGTACACCCCCTTCCTTATCTTCTGTATTGTACGCCCCCTCCCATATCATCCCTGTATTATACGCCCCTTACATATTCCCCATATCGTATGGCCTCTTCCATATCCCCCTGAATCGTGAGCCCACTTCTATATCCCCTTGTATTGTACGCTCACTCCCAAATCCTCCTGTATCGTACACCCCATCCATATCCCCCTATATCGTATGCCGCCTACCATATCTCCCCTGTATCGTATGTCGCCTTCCATATCTCCCCTATATCGTACGCCCCATCCTACAGTGCTTGCCAAAAGTATTGGCACCGCTGAAATTCTGTCAGCTAATACTCAGTTTCTTCTTGAAAATGTTTGAAATCACAAATTCTTTGGTATTATTATCTTCATTTAATTTGTCTTCAATGGAAAAAAAAAATGTCATAAAGCTAAATTGGATATAATTCCACACCAAACATAAAAAAGGGGGTGAACAAAAATATTGGCACTGTTTGAAAAATCATGTGATGCTTCTCTAATTTGTGTAATTAACAGCCCCTGTAACTTACCTGTGGCACCTAACAGGTGCTGGCAATAACTAAATCACACTTGTAGCCAGTTGACATGGATTAAAGTTGACTCAACCTCTGTCCTGTGTCCTTGTGTGTACCACATTGAGCACGGAGAAAAGAAAGAAGACCAAAAAACTGTCTGAGGACTTGAGAATCCAAATTGTGAGGAAGCATGAGCAATCTCAAGGCTACAAGTCCATCGACAAAGACCTGAAAGTTCCTGTGTCTACGGTGCGCAGTGTCATCAAGAAGTTTAAAGCCCATGGCATTGTGGCTAACCTCCATAGATGTGGAAGGAAAAGAAAAATTGACGAGAGATTTCAACGCAAGATTGTGCGGATGGTGGATAAAGAACCTCGACTAACATCCAAACAAGTTCAAGCTGCCCTGCAGTCCGAGGGTACAACAGTGTCAACCGTGTCTATCTGTCGGCATCTCAATGAAAAGGGACTGTATGGTAGGATACCCAGGAAGACCCCACTTCTTACCCCGAGACATCAAAAAGCCAGGCTGGAGTTTGTCAAAACTTACCTGAGAAAGCCTAAAACGTTTTGGAAGAATGTTCTCTGGTCAGATGAGACAAAAGTAGAGCTTTTTGGGAAAAGCCATCAACATAGAGTTTACAGGAAAAAAAAAGAGGCAAAGAAAAGAACACGGTCCCTACAGTCAAACATAGCGGAGGTTCCCTGATGGTTTTGGGGTTGCTTTGCTGCCTCTGGCACTGGACTGTGTGCATGGCATTATGAAGTCTGAAGACTACCAACAAATTTTGCAGCATAATGTAGGGCCCAGTGTGAGAAAGCTGGGTCTTCATCAGAGGTCATGGGTCTTCCAGCAGGACAATGACCCAAACACACACATCAAAAAGCACTAGAAAATGGTTTGATAGAAAGCACTGGAGACTACTAAAGTGGCCAGCAATGAGTCCAGACCTGAATCCCATAGAACACCTGTGGAGAGATCTCAAAATGGCAGTTTGGAGAAGGCACCCTTCAAATCTCAGGGACCTGGAGCAGTTTGCCAAAGAAGAATGGTCTAAAATATCAGCAGAGCATTGTAAGAAACTCATTGATGGTTACCGGAAGCGGTTGTTCGCAGTTATTTTGGCTAAAGGTTGTGCAACCAAGTATTAGGCTAAGGGTGCTAATACTTTTGTCTGGCCCATTTTTGGAGTTTTGTGTGAAATGATCAATGATTTGATTTTTGTTTCATTCTCTTTTGTGTTTTTTCATTGCAAGCCAAATAAATGAAGATAATACCAAAGAATTTGTGATTGCAAACATTTTCAGGAAGAAACTGAGTATTATCTGACAGAATTGCAGGGGTGCCAATACTTTTGGCCAGCACTGTATATCCCCCTGTATTATACGCACACTCCCAAATCCCCCCTGTATTGTATGCCTCCTCCAATATCTCCCCTGTATCATACGCCCCCTTCCATATCTCCTGTATTATACGCCCCCTTCCATATCCCCCCTATATCGTACGCCTACTCCCACATCCCCCTGTATTGTATGCCCCCTTCCATACCCCCCTGTATCATACGTCCCCTTTCATACCCCCGTATCATACGCTCCTTTCCATATCCCCCCTGTATCATACACCCCCTTCCAAATTCACCCTGCATTGTACGCCTCCTCTCATATCATCCAGTATTGTACGCCCCCTTCCATATCACCCCTGTATCTTATGTCCCCTTCTATATCCACCCGGCATGGTACACCCCCTTCAATATCCCCCTGTATCGTATGCTCTCTTCCATATCCACCCGGAATCGTACGCCCCCTCTCATATCCTCATGTATTGTACACTCACTTCCATATCCCCCATGTATCGTAGGCCCTCTTCCATATCCCCCCTGTGTCGTACGCCCCCTTCCATATCCCCCCTGTATCGTACGCCCCCTTCTATATCCACCCGTCCCCATATGCCCCCTTCCATATACCACTGGCATTGTACGCCCCTCCCCAAATCCACTCAACATTGTATGTACCACTTCCAAATACTAACGCCATGGTACACCTCCCCTCAGACACCCTAGTATTGTATGATAACAAATCTCCCCAGCATAATTTTTCTCCGCCCAAATTCCCCCCTGTATTGTATACTGCCCTCCCAAGTCCCCACAGCATTGAACGCTTCCCTCCCATATCCCCCGGCATTGTACGCCCCCTTCCCAAATCCACTCAGAATTGTATGTCCCCCTCCTAAATACTAACGTCATGGTACGCCCCCCCCTCAGGACACCCCAGTATTGTATGACAATTATCCCCAGCACAATTTTCCTATGCCGAAATTCCCTCTGTATCGTACACCGCCCTCCCAAGTCCCCACAGCATCAATCCCCACAGCCCTCCCATATCACCCGACATCGTACACCCCTTTCCATATCCCCCGGCATTGTACGCCCCTTTCCATATCCCCCCGGCATTGTACGCCCCTTTCCATATCCCCCGGCATTGTACGCCCCTTTCTATATCCCCCCGGCATTGTACACCCCTTTCCATATCCCTCCTCGATCGTACGCCCCTCCCATATCTCCCGGCATCGTAAGACCCTTTCCATATCCCCCCTGCATCGTATTCTTCTTTCCATATCTCCCGGCATCGTATGCCCCTTTCCATATCCACCGGCATCGTACGCCCCTTTCCATATCTCCCCTGCATCGTATGCCCC
>NW_027444632.1:0-19857 GCF_048569485.1 Anomaloglossus baeobatrachus | reverse complement strand
TGTGTGTGTATATACAGTGTGTGTGCGCATATACAGTGTGTGTGCGTATATACAGTGTATGTGCGTATATACAGTGTGTGTGTGTATATACAGTGTGTGTGTGTATATACAGTGTGTGTGCGTATATACAGTGTGTGTGCGTATATACAGTGTGTGTATGTGTGTGTGTATGTCATACTCACCTGTCTGCAGGGTCCGGGTGCCATGCCTGCTTCCAGCCCCTGTCTCGGTCCCGCCGCTCTGGCTGTGTACAGTCTCCCCGGTGCATGCACGAAGCTTGCAGGACCTGGCCGTGGATCACCTGATGCAGTCACCTGACGCATCAGCTGATCGATTCTCGCCGGCTTTTTCTTGCCCGGCCGGCTATCAGCTGATCCTGCCGTCAGGGGACTTCATCAGCTGATTACCGGCCGCTGCTGCAGCGATGGGCCAGGATCAGACTCCGCTGCAGGAGCTGCCGGTCATCAGCACAGACGTGAGTATTTATTTATTTTTTTTTTTTTTTGCACTGATGCATCAGCTAATTGTATAAACGGCTTTTATACAATCAGCTGATGTGTGATGTGATTCACATCCTTTATCCTGACACATCATCTGATCGCTTTGCCTTCCAGCAAACCGATCAGATGATATTGGATCTGGATTGGACGGCGCGGGACCCCTGACCCAGGATTACTGCGGAGGGGGGTTTATTTCAATAAAGATGGAGTCACTAATTGTATTGTGTTTTATTTCTAATAAAAATATTTTTCTGTGTTGTGTTTTTTTTTTATCTTTACTAGAAATTCATGGTGGCCATGTCTAATATTGGCGTGACACCATGAATTTCGGGCTTAGGGCTAGCTGATAATATACAGCTAGTCCTAACTCCATTATTACCCGGCTAGCCACCCGGCATCAGGGCAGCTGGAAGAGTTGGATACAGCGCCAGAAGATGGCGCTTCTATGAAAGCGCCATTTTCTGGGGTGGCTGCGGACTGCAATTCGCAGTGGGGGTGCCCAGAAAGCATGGGCACCCTTCACTGTGGATTCCAATCCCCAGCTGCCTAGTTGTACCCGGCTGGACACCAAAATTAGGTGAAGCTCACGTCATTTTTTTTTAAAATTATTTCATGAAATTCATGAAATAATTAAAAAAAAAAAAAGGGCTTCTCTATATTTTTGGTTCCCAGCCGAGTACAACTAGGCAGCTGGGGGTTGGGGGCAGCCCGTACCTGCCTGCTGTACCCGGCTAGCATACAAAAATATGGCGAAGCCCACGTCATTTTTTTTTTCTTTTTGGGTAAAAAACTGCATACAGTCCTGGATGGAGGATGCTGAGCCTTGTAGTTCTGCAGCTGCTGTCTGCTCTCCTGCATACAATGAACATTTTGAATAAGGAAATGACATCAGACCTTTTTTATTTTTTTCATCAACAATCTTTAATGGCATTGTGCACTGATTAAAAACGCAGCAAAAAAGGCACCAAATCGCGGCAAAAACGTGACATGCAGCATCCGGTCACCTGCACTACAAGTGCCAGAGTGGAGAAAGATAGAGACATGCAGCACACTATGTGTCAGAGCAGAGCATGTCACTGTCTCCACTCCGCTCACCTCACAGCCCGTACACGCTGTGATGGATGCAGGGGGACACAGAACAAGTAATCGGCCGACACTGGAGTCATCTGATTACTTGGGATGAATTGAGCAGTAAAATGCTCTGGTGCTCGATGGGCGAAGCCCATGCCGTTTTTTTTAAAAAAAAATTAATTAAAAATAAAAAATAAAAAAAAATCACATTGTTTGTGGGCTCCCGCTGCATTTTCTGTTGCTAAGGGTAACCAAAGCAGCTACTGGCTGCTAGCCCCGCTGCTTGGTGTTACTTTCACTGGCAATAGAAATGCAGGGAAGCATTTTTTTTTTTTTTTTATAAAGGTTTTTCCCTGAAAACGTTTTTAAGAAAATGACGTGGGCTTCGCCATATTTTTGTATGCTAGCCAGGTACAGCAGGCAGCTACGGGCTGCCCTCAACCCCCAGCTGCCTAGTTGTACCCGGCTGGGAACCAAAAATATAGAGAAGCCCTTTTTTTTTTTTTTATTTCATGAATTTCATGAAATAATTAAAAAAAAAATGACATGGGCTTCGCCGAATTTTTGAGTCCAGCCAGGTACAACTAGGCAGCTGGGGATTGGAATCCGCAGTGAAGGGTGCCCAAACTTTCTGGGCCCCCCGCTGCGAATTGCAGTCCACAGCCGCCACAGAAAATGGCGCTTTTATAGAAGCGCCATCTTCTGGCGCTGTATCCAACTCTTCCAGTGGCCCTGGTGGCAGGTGGCACGCTGGGTAATAAGGGGTTAATACCAGCTATGTTTTACCCGCTGGTATAAAGCCCGAGATTCTAAATGTCAGGCCAAGGTTGACCTGGCCATTAAGAATCTCCAATAAAGGGTTAAAAAAAAAAAGACCACACAGAGAAAAATACTTTATTAGAAATAAATACACAGACACAGTAGGGACTCCATGTTTATTACTCCCTCTCACCCCTCCACGATGGAGAGATTTCTGTACTGACCATGCCAGGAGAGAGCGAGGGAAAAGAGAGCGAGCGAGGGGGGGGGAGGAAAAGAAAGCGAGCGGGGGGGGGGGGAAGAGAGCGAGCGGGGGGGGGAAAGAGAGCGAGCGGGGGGGGGGAAAGAGAGCGAGCGGGGGGGAGAAGAGAGCGAGGGGGGAGGAAAAGAGAGCGAGGGGGGAGGAAAAGAGAGCGAGGGGGGAGGAAAAGAGAGCGAGGGGGGAGGAAAAGAGAGCGAGGGGGGGAGGAAAAGAGAGCGAGGGGGGAGGAAAAAAAGAGAGCGCGGGAGGAAAAAAAGAGCGCGGGAGGAAAAAAAAGAGCGCGGGAGGAAAAAAAGAGAGCGCAGGGGGGGAGGAAAAGAGAGCGCAGGGGGGAGGAAAAGAGAGCGCAGGGGGGAGGAAAAGAGAGCGCAGGGGGGAGGAAAAGAGAGCGCAGGGGGGAGGAAAAGAGAGCGCAGGGGGGAGGAAAAGAGAGCGCAGGGGGGAGGAAAAGAGAGCGCAGGGGGGGGAAGAGAGAGCGCAGGGGGGGAAGAGAGAGCGCAGGGGGGGAAGAGAGCGAGCGGTGGGGGAAAAGAGAGCGAGCGGGGGGGAAAAGAGAGCGAGGGGGGAGGAAAAGAGCGAGGGGGGAGGAAAAGAGAGCGAGGGGGGAGGAAAAGAGAGCGAGGGGGGAGGAAAAGAGAGCGAGGGGGGAGGAAAAGAGAGCGAGGGGGGAGGAAAAGAGAGCGAGGGGGGAGGAAAAGAGAGCGAGGGGGGAGGAAAAGAGAGCGAGGGGGGAGGAAAAGAGAGCGCAGGGGGGAGGAAAAGAGAGCGCAGGGGGGAGGAAAAGAGCGCAGGGGGGAGGAAAAGAGCGCAGGGGGGAGGAAAAGAGAGCGAGGGGGGAGGAAAAGAGAGCGAGGGGGGAGGAAAAGAGCGAGGGGTGAGGAAAAGAGAGCGCAGGGGGGAGGAAAAGAGAGCGAGGGGGGAAGAGAGCGAGGGAAAAGAGAGGGGAGGGATAAGAGGGGAGAGAGGGATAAGAGGGGGGCAGAGAAGAGGGGGAAGAGGGGAGGGGGAGAAGAGTGGGGGGAGAGAAGAGAGTGGGGAAAGAAGGGGGGGGCAGAGGTGCTGTCACCAACTGTCTCCACTCTGTGACTTGTGGTGCAGGTGACAGGGTGCAGACAGTTGGTCCCATGCAGCAGGACAGATGGCAGAGCACAGCGGTGACATGCCTGTCAGTGTCTTGCTGCTGGGAGGAGCAGATGATCACACTGCCCGACATCGGCCGCTCTCCTGACATCGCAGCAGAGCGGGCGGGTGGACAGTGTGAGCACATACTTACGTGCAGGGGGTGATTCAGCTAAAGACCCCCCCTGTACTGCACCCTGGCGCCCCGTGTCTCAGCCTCTCTGCAGGACGCCGGCTCCACAGTGACGTCCTCCGGCTCCTCCCCTCGATGCTGGGCTGTGACGTGCGGTAGTCACCGCCCACAGCCCTGTCACTCAATCTGAGTGGCGCCGGCATCCTGTGACGTACCCGTCTTGTTTGAGAGCCCGGAAATGCCGGGACGTCAGAGGATGCCGGCGGCCACAGCTCCAGGGGGTCATGTGACCGGCACTGAGCGTGCAGCATAGCGCCGCTCAGTGCCAGAACTGGAAACAGAAGGCAATGGAGAAGACGCCTAGAAAGGTAAGTATAGCTCATACAGAAAATAAAAAAAATGGGTGAACCACCCCTTTAAGTGGTTACTTCCTTCTAATAAAGGTTTTAATTTGCTTGCTAAGAAAAGACTGAAAAATCTCAATAATTTTTGTTTTGTATTTGTAGAAAAACTGATGAAACACTGATGGTAAAAACTGAAATTGACTATACAGTACATTGATGAAAATCTGATCCAACACATTGACAGAAATTGGCCAGTAGAAGAAAAACCTGGATGTCTGAATGCTGGCCCTCTTGGTACTCTGCCTCCCAGTGGCATAACTAGAATCTTGATGGGCCCCAGTGCAAAGTTGAGCCCGAGCCCCCCCCCCCCCACATATTGATCAGATGTATGGGCCTTGTAGCGTTTTACATCCTATAAAGACATATGAGTTGCCCCCCCTCCCCTTCATTATGTAGTCTTGTCCCCCATCCTGTACTATTGTCCCCCATCCTATACCACTGCCTGGTACCTTTGTCCCCCATCCTAGTATATTTGTGCCCATCCTGGTCTACATGTCACCCATTCTGATATATGTGTGCCCTATCCTGGTATATATGGTCCCATGATAGTATATGTGTCCCCAATCCTGAGGCCCATCTTGGTAAATATGTCCCCCTTTTGGTATATATGGCATCATCCTGGTACATATAGCCCCATCCTGGGTCCATCTTGGTATATATCCCCATTGTGGTATGTATGTCCTCCTCCTGAGGCCCATTCTGGTATTCATGTCCCCATCCTGGGCCCCATCATGGTATATATGTCCTAATCCTGGTATATATGTAATTCATCCTTGGCCCCATCTTGGTATATATGTTCTCATCCTGGGCCCATCCTAGTATATGTGTCCCCATCCTGATATATATGTCCTTATCCTGGACTCATTCCTGGTATATACAGACCCTGTTTTGTCTCTAACAGATAAAAATAAAAACATTCTACTCAACTCACTCAGCTCCCACGCCGTGTGGTGTTCTCTGTAGCCAGTGCAAAGTGGCTAGCAGCTGACATTGGTATGCATGCCATTGGGCATGACGTCACTGTCATACGCACCCAGTCACGTGCACGCCGACATAATCTGTTGGCCCAATGTTTGGCTGATAGCTTGTATTGCAACTCACGGACACAACGGGTCTCTGTGCTGTAATGCATTTCAGCTGAATATATGCCTTTGGACACACATTCACCTGAAGTAGGCGCTGGGGTTGTCGGTCCCCTGTACGCCCGGGCCAGGTCGTGATCATTACACCCCTGCTGCCACTGCTAATAATAATAACTTCATTGATAGTGATACTTAATGGAACTACAGTATTTTGGTTGTAATATTACCTATGAAATACTATAGCCAATAGATAGCAATAAATTACAGGGAATCTGTCAGTAACAAAAAAAGGAATACCTGAAACCATAGTGGCAATCTGCAGGAGAATACTGTTTGAAATAAGTGCAGTTGTCTAACTGGAAGTTTGGGTACAATGAAAAAATTTAGTTATATTCTCCCTGCAGTTGCTCACTTCCAGTCATCAGGAAAGTGCTGGGGATTTCATCCTTCGGTTCTCTGTAATCACACCTACTGCTCATTGACTAACATGCTGATCAGCACACACACAGGATGTCAGTCAAAAAGTTGTGTGCATGATTATAATGCCCTATAGTGCCAATGTTGCAATTAGTCTGCCGAATATGTTTAAAATGGCATTTACCTGCAAATTACAACTATTACAGCAGTTAAAAAGGTAAGTGTCTTTTTTTTGTTACTGAGAGGTTGCTTTTAAATAAAACAGTTCTCACCTTTTCAATCCCTTAGCCTCATATACAGTGGACCCTCGCTTAATGAGTATCCCAGTTAGCGAGTATTTCGCTATATGAGCAAAGCTTGCTGTAAATTTGTAACTCAGTTTACGAGCAAGCTTTGCTGTAAGAGCAAATACTCACCGCACACACTTCCGGTTCTGTATATCCACCGCACTCTATCCCGCTCTTGCAGTCCACACAAACACACACAAGCACGCACAAACACACACAAACAAACACGCATGCACATATTATGCTCACCTTCCGTTCCATCGCCGGCCTCATGGTTCTTGTAGTTCGCCGGTACAGGATGAGTATCGGCAACCAGCGATGAGGGAGGAACTTGCTTGGCAGTGGAAGTTCCTCTCTCATCGCGATGGTTACCCAATACACATCCTGTACCGGCGAACTACAAGAACCATGAGGCTGTCGATGGAATGGAAGGTCAGGTGAGCATAATATGTGTACCTTCCGTTCCATCGCCGGCCTCATGGTACTTGTAGTTCGCCGGTACAGGATGTGTATCGGCAACCATCGCCATAAGGGAAGAACTTCCGCTGTCATCTGCTACTCAAAGGTAGCACGCTGGCCAATCAGAGGCAAGCGGCTCCTGCCTTTGATGTCAGCGCTCTGGCAGCAGAAGTGCCTCCCTCGTCACAATGGTTACCCAATACACATCCTGTACCTGCGAACTGCAAGATCCAGGAGGCCGGCGATGGAATGAAAGGTAAGGTGAGCATAATATGTGTGTGTGTGTGTGTGTGTGTGTGTGTGTGTGTTTGTGCAGGTTTGTAATGGAATGGCACAATAGGGGACCAGGATGGGAGATTTAACAAGTTGTGGAACAAATTGTCTGCATTGCAATGATTTCCTATGGGAAATCTTGCTTTGCTGAACAAGTAACTTGGTTAACAAGCACACTCCCAGAACGCATTGTTCTCGTTAACCAAGGTTCCACTGTACATAATGCCAATTCTTTAGCCAGGCACTCCCAGAATTAGTACAAAATCCTTATTTCTTCAGGGTTTTATTAGATTCAAAGGTATAATAAAAATTGTCCGTATGTACACATGAAAAACACAACGCGTTTCGGCTACAATATCAGACAAGTGTAGCCTTCCTCAGGTAACCTTACTCATCAATCCCTTAGCAATCTAGCACTGATCATGATCAGCGCCCTCAGCGGTCAAGTGCAGACGGACTTCACAAAAATATTTGGCCAGCATATATCCCATGAGCTGATTTCTGTAGAGATTGGGAGAGGTTAATGTTTATTTTATAGAACTTTAGTAAACTGATTTACTGACTTGGCTTTGTTTGAAACTAGTATATGGAATGGATACCTTCAGAAGCAATTTTGTTTTTTACTGAAATACATGTATGTTTTGTTAACAATATTTTGGCAACTGAGTTCCAGAAATCTTTTTTTTGGACAGTTTGGCTATAAATGATATACCGTTTGCATTCCACAGCCTGTGTGTGCTGCCCTAGCTATTGCTGGCTGCAGAATGGGTTGATTGTGAAGGTATCAATGAGCTTGTTCCGATGGGAGACATTTATTTTGAGCTCCTCTAAGCTAATGTTATAATCACAAAGTTCAGTTCACCTTGAAAATGTGGCTATAAATCAGTTAGCATTATACTTTTCCTCTGATTGTTCCACTCCTGGTTTTAGCTACAAATACTGAGGTAAAAAACTCACCAAATACTAAATGTGCACGTGGCCTTCACATCTGGCAACTGCCACAGCTGAAAACAGCTGATCAGCAAGTTTATGGAATGTTATATCTCCACTGATCTGATGCTGATGACCTATCCGCTTCATTAGGACCTCTGTTACTTATAGAGTGGAGAATGAACACATGTGTAACGTCCGGGTGGTGGAACCTCTGGACCGTACACCGGTTTCTCTTGAGGAGGCAGCCAGGCAGGTCACCCCGCCAGAGGGTCTGGGTGCACGGCAGCCGAAGCACTATTGGTAGCTGGACAGTCCGTAGGTGAGCAGGAAAGGTGGACGGAGTTCTGGACGGTGGTCCGGGTGACGAGGCTCAGAGTCCGAGGCCAGGTGGTAAGGTCAGGCGGGATCCGGAACTTGCTGAGCGATGGAACGGGTCACCAAACGGAGCCAGGGACTGGAGACTGGCGGAGCTGCAGAGATGGTGGAACATCCGCCGAAGTCACCTTCAGGGTACGGGAATGAGCGTGGTTCGGAGCGGCTGGCGTGGCAGGACAGGCTCTACGAGACAGGACAGGGTTAATGCAGGCAAAGCACAAGGCAAAGCAATAGGGGACCTGAACACTAGCTTGCTAAACACGTAGAACAGGCCCCGCCCACCAGGAAAGTGATTCTTAATATACCCTGTACCTGTCTATGTAATTTCCTGTTTCTCGGTGCTGGCCCTTTAAGAGAGGGTCAATGACCGCGCGCGCGCCCTAATGCGCATGCGCGAGGCCCGGGTGCCAGAAGCCAGAGGAGGGAGCGGTGAGAAGGAAGCAGGAGAGCTGGGCTGAGGCAGAGATGCCGACGGGCGCCGGGAGCGGGGACCGGGCTGCCTGGGGACCGCAGGCGATGGGACAGGAAGGCTATGGAGCGGGGGACCGGGAAGCCTGGCACTGGAGCGGCGGAGCGCAACCTGAGAGCGGGGAAGCGTGGCAGGGGAGCCGGTAAGCAAGGCAGAGAGGCCGGGGAGCATGGCAGGGGAGCCGGGGAGCCTAGCAGGGGAGCCGGGGAGCGTGACAGTACCCCCCCCCCCACGCCCCCCTCCCCGCAAGCGGGACAGGAAGGCACGAATCAGAGGAGTGCCAACATTCTCCCGGGGCTCCCAGGACCTATCCTCGGGACCATACCCCGCCCAGTCCACCAGGAAATACTGCCGACCTCGTACGGTCTTCATGGCCACGATATCCCTTACCGCATAGATGTCATCGTCAGCGATGGGAGGAGGAGCAGTACCGGCATCAGCGGAGAAGGGACCAAGGACAACAGGCTTGAGCAAGGAGACATGGAAAGAGTTGGGTATCCGCATCGTGGCCGGGAGTTGCAGCTTGTAGGAGACTGCATTGATCTTGCTGATGACTTTAAACGGCCCGATGTAACGAGGACCCAACTTGTACGATGGCAACTTCAATCGGACATACTTGGATGCAAGCCAGACCAGATCACCAGGGGAGAAACACGGGGGATCCAGGCGTCTCTTGTCCGCATGTCTCTTCATCCGCAAAGAAGCACGCTCAAGAGAGGTCTTGACAGAGCTCCATATGGCTGAGAAGTCCTGGACCAGAGCATCCGCTGCGGGGACATCGGAAGCCGAGGATACTGGCAATGGAACAGAAGGCTGAAGTCCGTAAACGACTCGGAATGGAGAGCTGGAGGTGGACTCGCTGATGTGATGGTTGTGGGAGAACTCAGCCCAAGGAAGAAGCGTGGACCAGTCATCGTGATGGGCATTAACGTAGTGGCGCAGGAAGGAGGTCAGGATTTGATTGACCCGCTCCACTTGCCCATTCGACTGAGGATGGTAGGCCGAAGAAAAGTCCAGAGATACTCCCAGATGTTTGCAGAGGGCCCTCCAGAAGCGCGAGGTAAACTGAGTTCCTCTGTCAGAGACAATGTGTGCGGGAAAGCCATGCAATCGGAATATATGTTGGATGAAGGAGTCAGCTAGCTCCTGGGCAGAAGGCAGCCCGGCCATGGGAATGAAGTGAGCCATTTTTGAGAAACGGTCCACCACAACCCATATGACTGTGTGTCCGGAGGATAAGGGTAAGTCCGTAATGAAGTCCATTGCGATATGTTGCCACGGAACAGAAGGAATGGGCAGAGGCAAGAGATGTCCATATGGTAGGTGCTTGGGTGTCTTGTTCCGGGCACAGGACGGACAGGCTGAGACGAAGGATGTGACGTCTTTACGGAGGGACGGCCACCAGTAGTGACGGACAATCGTACTCCAAGTCTTCTTCTGACCAGCATGGCCGGCGATCTTCGAGGCATGGCCCCAGTGCAGGACTCTCTGTCTGTCCGTATCTGAAACATAGGTTTTTCCAGGAGGTATCTGAGTTAAAGCGACAGGATTCACCGGAATGATTTTGCTGGGATTGATGATGGGCTGGAACGTCTCCTCCTCCAACTCCACGGGCACGAAGGACCTGGACAAAGCGTCTGCCCGCACGTTCTTGTCCGCAGGCCGAAAATGGAGTTGAAAATCAAATCGAGCAAAAAACAAGGACCAGCGGGCTTGTCTTGGGTTCAGTCTTTGGGCTGACCGCAGGTACTCCAGATTCTTGTGGTCCGTGTATATGATTACAGGGTATACTGCTCCCTCCAAGAGGTAGCGCCATTCCTCCAAGGCAAGCTTCACGGCCAGTAGCTCCCGATCCCCGATGGTGTAGTTGCGTTCGGGTGCCGAGAAGCTCTTGGAGAAGAACCCACACGTGACCATCTTGCCGGAGGGGGAGTTCTGCATCAACACTGCCCCGGCTCCTGAGGAAGAGGCATCCACCTCCAAGGTGAACTGTCGGTTCAATTCAGGGCGATGGAGAACCGGGGAAGAAGCAAACGCCTGTTTCAAGGAGCAGAACGCGGCATCGGCCGCCGGGGACCAGTCCTTGGGATTAGCTCCTTTCTTAGTCAAGGCAAAGAGAGGCGCAGTCAAGGCAGAGAAATGCGGGATGAATTGCCGATAATAGTTCGCAAAGCCGAGAAAGCGTTGGATAGCCTTCAGTCCGGAAGGAGGAGGCCAGTTGATGATGGCAGACACTTTCTCAGGATCCATCTGCAGGCCAGTGTCCGAGATTACATAACCCAGGAAGGGAAGAGACGACTTCTCAAAGATGCATTTCTCGTACTTGGCGTACAGACGGTTTTCTCTAAGCCTCTGGAGAACTAGCTGCACGTTTGCTCTGTGGGTCTGTAGATCCGGAGAGAAGACCAGGATGTCATCAAGATATACCACGACACAGACATAGAGGAGGTCCCTGAACACGTCGTTCACCAGTTCTTGGAAGACTGCCGGAGCATTACACAGACCAAAGGGCATGACACAATACTCGTAGTGCCCATCTCGTGTGTTGAATGCGGTTTTCCATTCGTCTCCGGAGCGAATGCGAACCAAGTTATAAGCCCCACGGAGGTCCAACTTGGTGAATACACGAGCTCCTCGGAGTCGGTCGAATAGTTCGGGGATAAGCGGCAGAGGGTATTTGTTCTTTACGGTGATCTGGTTTAAACCCCGGTAGTCGATGCAAGGGCGCAGATCACCTTCCTTTTTCTTGACGAAGAAGAACCCTGCTCCGGCAGGGGATGAAGACCTCCGAATGAACCCCTTTGCCAGACTCTCGGTAATATAGGCAGACATAGCTCGTGTTTCCTCAGGGGACAAAGGGTATATTCTTCCTCTAGGAGGCGTGGTTCCTGGCAGTAAATCGATGGCGCAGTCGTAGGGACGATGAGGCGGTAGCACCTCTGACTCCTTTTTATCGAAAACGTCCGAGAAGGACCAGTAGGCAGATGGCAGTCCTGGTAGAGACTCTGGAACCGGAGAGCGTCGAACGGGCTGGATGGTTTTCAGACATCTCTCGTGGCACGAGGAGCCCCATCGGGTGATTTCACCTGTACTCCAGCTGACCGACGGTTCGTGCGTCCGTAACCATGGGAGTCCCAGCAGGATCTGATGAGACATACGCGGGAGGACGTAGAAGGTGATCTTCTCCGTGTGCAGAGCACCGATCCGTACTTCCACAGGCTTGGTGATCAGTGAGACGGTGTCAGAGAGGGGTCTCCCATCCACAGAGGCGATCACCAGCGGTTTCTCTAGTGGGAGGACCGGCACCTGGTACTTATCCACCGTGGCCTGCTGGATGAAGTTGCCTGCTGCTCCGGAATCAAGATACGCCTCTGCCGGGAACCGGGTCTCTTCTGTAGTGACTTGAATAGTCCAGGTAACGGAGTCTGAGAGTGTCCCAGCACCTAGGGTAGCCTCTCCTACCAAGCCTAGGCTTTGGAGTTTCCCGGCTTCTCGGGACAAGAGCGTAGCAGGTGGGAACCATCACCGCAGTAGAAGCAGAGGCCCTTTGCTAGTCGTTCTGCTCGGCGTTGCTCCGACTGCCTCAGGCGGTCAATCTGCATGGGCTCGTAGGTAGCTGCGCCAGAGGATGCCGACTGAGGAGCGGTGGACTTCTGTGGTGGGGAGGAGTGCCTTATTGGACGCCTCTCGCGGGACACCTCTTTGGATCGTTCCTGAAAGCGAAGATCCACGCGAGTCGCCAGAGCAATCAGGGCATCCAGGGTAGAAGGCACGTCACGACCAGCCAGCTCATCTTTAATGCGAGCCGAGAGTCCTTCCCAGAAGGCGGCGTTTAGGGCCTCGTTGTTCCAGCCGAGTTCCGAGGCCAAGGTGCGGAAACGAATAGCATATTGGCCCACCGTCAGAGTCCCTTGACGTAGCCGGAGGAGGGATGAAGCAGGGGCGGCGGTGCGTCCGGGCTCGTCAAAGGTGGTACGGAAAGCCTGCAGGAAGTCCTGGATATCAGTGGTCACCGGATCCCCCTTCTCCCACAAGGGGTTCATCCAGGCCAGTGCCTCTCCCTCTAGATGGGACATCATGAACGCGACCTTGGCTTGGTCAGAGGCAAAAAGGTGCGGCAGCAGCTGGAAGTGGAGAGAACATTGGTTTATAAACCCCCTGCAGGTCTTGGGATCTCCAGCGTACCGGGGTGGTGAGGCCAAACGAAGCTTGGAAGCATCCGAGGAGGCTGCCACGGGAGCTGCGGACGTGGATGGTGCAGTGGAATCCCGAGATGCCACAGGCTTGGCCGCTGCTTGTAGCGCGTTCAGACGGGCATCCACAGAAGTCATGAAGTTCAGCATGCGGGTCTGGGTCTCGCGCTGTCGTGTGAGTTCCTGCTGCAGGGCCGCTAGTGCTTCGGCGGGATCCATGGCCTGTTCTAGCTGTAACGTCCGGGTGGTGGAACCTCTGGACCGTACACCGGTTTCTCTTGAGGAGGCAGCCAGGCAGGTCACCCCGCCAGAGGGTCTGGGTGCACGGCAGCCGAAGCACTATTGGTAGCTGGACAGTCCGTAGGTGAGCAGGAAAGGTGGACGGAGTTCTGGACGGTGGTCCGGGTGACGAGGCTCAGAGTCCGAGGCCAGGTGGTAAGGTCAGGGGGGATCCGGAACTTGCTGAGCGATGGAACGGGTCACCAAACGGAGCCAGGGACTGGAGACTGGCGGAGCTGCAGAGATGGTGGAACATCCGCCGAAGTCACCTTCAGGGTACGGGAATGAGCGTGGTTCGGAGCGGCTGGCGTGGCAGGACAGGCTCTACGAGACAGGACAGGGTTAATGCAGGCAAAGCACAAGGCAAAGCAATAGGGGACCTGAACACTAGCTTGCTAAACACGTAGAACAGGCCCCGCACACCAGGAAAGTGATTCTTAATATACCCTGTACCTGTCTATGTAATTTCCTGTTTCTCGGTGCTGGCCCTTTAAGAGAGGGTCAATGACCGCGCGCGCGCCCTAATGCGCATGCGCGAGGCCCGGGTGCCAGAAGCCAGAGGAGGGAGCGGTGAGAAGGAAGCAGGAGAGCCGGGCTGAGGCAGAGATGCCGACGGGCGCCGGGAGCGGGGACCGGGCTGCCTGGGGACCGCAGGCGTTGGGACAGGAAGGCTATGGAGTGGGGGACCGGGAAGCCTGGCACTGGAGCGGCGGAGCGCGACCTGAGAGCGGGGAAGCGTGGCAGGGGAGCCGGTAAGCAAGGCAGAGGGGCCGGGGAGCATGGCAGGGGAGCCGGGGAGCCTAGCAGGGGAGCCGGGGAGCGTGACAACATGCATCTCACTTTCATTAGTTATCTAAGGGACTGCTGGAGATAGCTACAACAGTTGCCTTTTTCTGACAGTTGTATAGATAATGAATGGAGTAGAGGGTAGGTGTCACGCTAGCTATGGGGAAGTACCCAGCAAACGGCGAAATGGAAAGGAAGGGAAACCCTGAGTCTAGGGAAGGGGGAGATGGTGACCACTGGCCAAGCTTACCTCTGGGCCCTGGCTTCCCTCACCACCCTAGATAGGTTCCGCACCTATGCGCTGAGTCTGATCCCTGGCTGAACCTGTAATAGGCCCTGGATAGGGAACGGATGGGATGACGGCTTAATCAACCCCACTAAACTATAAAGAAGACAAAGGGATAACAAACAGGGGGAAAGTAAACAAGTAACACCTTCCGATGACTCAGGGAGAGGAACTGCAAACAACAACAAGGTTTCTCCAGAAGGATACAAACTGTCTGCTTGCACTGCAGACTTAAGGGTATTGAATTATCACCAGCATAGCCAACACAGAGTAAAGGTACCGTCACACTAAGCGACACTCCAACGATCCCACCAGCAACCTGACCTGGCAGGGATCGCTGGAGCGTCGCTACACGGGTTGCTGGTGAGCTGTCACAGAGGCAGATCTCACCAGCAACCAGTGACCAGCCCCCAGCCAGCAGCGACACGTGGAAGCGATGCGCAAGGTAACTAAGGTAAATATCGGGTAACCAACCAGATATTTACTTTGGTTACCAGTGCACACCGCTTAGCGCTGGCTCCCTGCACTCCTAGCCAGATTACACATCGGGTTAATTACTGGCCGCGTGAGAGCGGCGGACGCTGGTAACGAAGGTAAATATCGGGTAACCAAGGTAAGGGCTTCTTGGTTACCCGATATTTACAATGGTTACCAGTGTCTGCAGAAGCCGGCTCCCTGCTCACTGCACATTCAGTTGTTGCTCTGTCGCTGTCACACACAGCGATCTGTGCTTCACAGCGGGAGAGCAACAACTAAAAAATGGTCCAGGACATTCAGCAACAACCAGCGACCTGACAGCAGGGGCCAGGTTGTTGCTTGATGTCACACACAACAACATCGCTAGCAACATCGCTGTTACGTCACAAAAGTCATGCCTCAGCAGCGATGTTGCTAGCGATGTTGCTTAGTGTGACGGTACCTTAAGGAGTAAGGGGATATGAGGGTATATAAAGACACCAAGGGAAGTGGTGATAAAAAGCAGCTGAAAGAGGGAGGAACTACATAGGGTCCTAAAGGAAAAGGGATGAAAACCAAGCAGAGGAGACATATAGGATATCAAATACACCAAGCAAGAATAATAGAAAGTCAGGGAGCAGTTTGTGCAGCCAAATGCTGTTACCTTCTATAGCCAGACACCACAAGACTGTCTGTCAACTGTGACACACCTGTTGACGGTAGGTCTCTGCAGAACTTCTGGAATTGCGGAACCTTCAGCGATCAGCAAGTTCACCTATTCTATGGTTAAGTTAACTAACTATTACCAGACAACCTCTTTAATATAAGGATGCTTAGACTTTTTGAAAGGCTGTTAACTAAGTGCAAATGGTGCTGGCATAAAAAGAGGTGAATCTTTCCTACTGCACTCTACCAACCAAAATAAATACAAGAGAACTGCATCAATGTATCCAAAGACTGCATGGAAAGAACTGCAAGGCTTCCTAACCTAAAACCAGGGCTCATGTTTCCATAAAAAGAAATTGGAAAAAAAATTATATTCATAGGAGATTGGAAATCAAATTGACAACTAACAGGAGGGAACGACACTATATCACGCCAACAGTATAGCATGGTGGTGATGGTGATAGTGATGAGACCCATTGTTTCCCCAGGACTATGAACACTTCCTATTAAGGTAGAAATCAGAAATGTTTTTAAACAGATGGCTGGTGACCAAATGCTCATTAAGCCAACACCTTGCATGTGTTCTGTATGGCAAGAGTAGAGTTAGTAGCTCCATGTCTGAAGTTATCTCCAGCTAAAAGAAAAGGGATTGGGTGTTTAAATTCAAAATGTTTGATTATTTTCCTCAATCTACGTCATCTGTTATGGCAGAGCTTTGAGATCTCCTTGTACTACATAATAGCTGAACCCACTAAAATCAGGATTGAGACAAATGTAATCAGTATTGGGTGTTATGCTCACTTAGCGAGCAGGGATTTTAGCGAATCCACTGGGCCACAGCACACAGAAAAACCAGAGGGTCTTAACTACAGAGCCACACTTGGTTTTCTCCAGAGCCCCAGATGGTGAGGGTGTTACGCTGCAGGTTTGAGAGCTGTTGCCACTTTGGAAGACTAAGGCTGTGACGGCTGGCCCCAGGGGGTATGTGAGTGACAGTTTCCAGGATAGACAACAGGAGTAGCAGGTGTCGAGGTTCCACCCGGGATAGATGTATGGATATGGTAGCAGCAGCTGGTTACAATACTTTGAGGTAACGGGTATCGTGGTTGGTGGCCGGTGTGGCGGCTCGCAGCAGCGGCAGGTGAGGGA
This sequence comes from Anomaloglossus baeobatrachus, assembly GCF_048569485.1. Taxonomy (NCBI): domain Eukaryota; kingdom Metazoa; phylum Chordata; class Amphibia; order Anura; family Aromobatidae; genus Anomaloglossus; species Anomaloglossus baeobatrachus. The sequence continues at coordinate 3,499 of NW_027444632.1, read as the reverse complement.
TAACAGCAGCAGTACACTGAAATATAAACATGTCAGCAGCAGAACTAGCACAATACAACAGGAGCAGCGGCACAGTGCTAAGGGACCTCAGAACTAGCAACGTATTAGACTTGTTGCCCGGGCACTTTCTGAAGGGAGAAAGTACCTTAAATAGCTGCAGGCTCTGAGGTGACCTAGGAGGAACTTCCGGGTTAAGGGTACACTGGCCCTTTAAGAAAGTGGGCGTAGCTGAACACGAGTCCCTAAGACAGAACCAGGAAGTACACAGCCTCTGGGAGACAGCAGTACGGGATGGGAGAGCCAGATGGGTGAGGTGCCCGACGTCCCGCCGGGGGAGGGGTGGCAGAACAATGCAGGGATGCTGGTATGGGTGTTACATTGTGAACTTTAAAAAGAATTAACAAACATCTGACCAGGAGTTGAAATCATAACATAATTTTGTTCTGATCCAAGACAATAATTTATAAAGAGTCACCATTGACTAGAGACTAGTGTTGGCTGAGTAGTAAAATATTTGGCTTCGGGTTATGGGGAACCTGAGCATTTTTCTGGGAAATCTGAAAGAAAAATGCCCTGGTTCCCCATTGACTTGCATGAGCTTTGTGATAAGTCAGGAATACTGGAATAGTACTAGGTATTCAGTACAAATAATCCGAACCTGAATATTTTACTACTAGACACTATTTGTAACCACCCATTTACTAGTGTAAGTGCCCTGTCAATCTATAGCTCTGCTTTCTGGTCCTTTGTGAGTGTAAAGGCCGCTTTACACGCTATGGTTTATCTGACGATATGTCGTCGGGGTCACGGTTTTCGTGACGCTCTTCCATCATCATTAGTGACGTCGTTGTGTGTGACACCTACGTGTGACTCAGAACGATCGCAAAAAGGGTAAAAATCGTTGATTGTTGACACGTCGTTCAGTTTCAAAATATTGTTCGTCATTTGGAACGCAGCAGACATATTGCTACGTTTGACACCCTGCCAACGACGAACAACATCCACACGACCGACTTGGTCAAACAATATATCGCTGAACGATGTAGCGTCGTTTGTGAGATGTGTACGTGTGACCGATACAAAACGACCTATGAGCGATCTCGGCAAATCGTAACAACGTTCTGGGCGTGTCACATCGCTAACGAGATCACTAGCGATATCGTTGTGTGTAAAGCGGCCTTAACATGCGGGAAAAAAATTCTAGATTTCATTGCAGTCATAGCATAATTACATTTTTATTTGGCCAGATTTATATTTTTTACCCTGACAATTTAGTTACTAAGTTAAATAATATAATTCCCAATAAAGGAACATATACCTTGTGCCAACATGGCCAGAACACTGCGCTAGCAAATCTCATGATAGATCGCTGAACTCACGTTTTCTTCAGCAATGGGAAACAGAAATAATCAGAACAGACAATGTGTTTCCAGTTTTCCAAAGTGCAATATTTGATTCCTCAGCCAAACACTATAACAGTTTCTCGTTTTTCTTCTAAAAGAAATTGAGTGCTGTAACATTATTGGCTTTTGTACCCACTTTGCACAATCAGCGATCTGATTAGATATGTGAATGGTATCCTGCCCAGCGATGCACTATCCTGTTATTGGAATGACTGTAACATCTGTTTATACGTATATCACCGTCTTGTTCCCACCTATCATCTGAGCCATTCTATATCAACGGTTTGTTGTTGGCTACAGTGGTATAGTTTAGACACAGTCAGATCATAAATCGCTTTTAGCACTTACTATTAAGCCATTTTAAGAGGTTTCAACATCTGTTTTTATCTCTATTCCCCTTTCTCATAAAAAATGAATGCAAAGTTTCTAGCTGAGAAAAAAACCAAACTCCCTTCTTCAGGCTGGATTCACACAGTACTGACCAGTGGGATAATGATGAAGTAAAAAATAACAATCTAATCATACAAAACTAGATCATAGTAGAAAGGGTCCTGAATGATTGGCATACATTTTTGGAACTCTTCAATTACATTCTGGCTATGAATTGTTTCTATATATAGATTATTTTGACTTTTTAACACGCTGCAGTTAAAAGGTGTTGTCTACTAATGGACAACACTCGTTTAGGGAATCTGGGCATGTAGGTCACAGGGAGCTGAATAAAATGATACCTTGATGTCTGCGATCTGATGCCTTATTCCAGAGAAAGCCACATTTATCTTAAACAAGTGCATCTCAATAAATTAGAATATCCTCAACAAGTTAATTTAGTTCAGTAATTCAATACAAAAAAGGAAACGCATATATTATATAGAGTCATTACAGTGATCTATTTCAAGTGATTATTTCTGTTAATGTTGATTATTATGGCTTACAGCCAATGAAAACCCAACAGTCATTATCTCAGAAAATTAAAATAATTACCACAAAACACCTGCAAAGGCTTCCTAAGCATTTAAAATGGTCCCTTAGTCTGGTTCAGTAGGCTACACAATCACGTGGAAGACTGCTGACTTGACAGATGTCCAGAAGGCAGTCATTGACACACTCTACAAGGAGGGTAGGACACAAATGGTCATTGCTGAAGAAGCTGGCTGTTCACAGAGTGCTGTATCCAAGCATATTAATTGAAAGTTGAGTGGAAGGAAAAAGTGTGGTAGAAAAAGGTGCACAAGCACCCGGGATAACTGCAGCCTTGATAGGATTGTTAAGAAAAGGCCATTCAAAAATTTGTGGGAGATTCACAGGGAGTGGACTGCTGCTGGAGTCATTGCTTCAAGAGCCACCACACGCAGACGTATCCAGGACATGGGCTACAAGAGTCGCATTCCTTCTGTCAAGCCACTCATGTTCAATAGACAACGCCAGAAGCGTCTTACCTGAGCCAAGGAGAAAAAGAACTGGACTGTTGCTCAGTGGTCCAAGGTGTAGTTTTCAGATGAAAGTAAATTTTGCATTTCATCTGGAAATCAAGGTCCCAAAGTCTGGAGGAAGATTGGAGAAGACACAATCCTAGCTGATTGAGGTCTAGTGTGAAGTTTTCACAATCAGTGATGGTTTGGGAAGCCATGTCATCTGCTGGTGAAGGTCCACTGTGTTTTTGTCAAGACCAAAGTCAGCGCAGCCGTCTACCAGGAAATGTTAGAGCACTTCATGCTTCCATCTGCCGATAAGCTTATTGGAGTTAGGAATTTCATTTTCCAGCAGGACTTGGCACCTGTCCACACTGCCAATAGTACCAATACCAGGTTTAATAACCACAGTATCACTGTGCTTGATTGGCAAGAAAACTCACCTGACCTAAACTCCATAGAGAATCTATGGGGTATTGTCAAGAGGAAGATGAGAGGCACCAGACCCAACAATGCAGACGAGATGAAGGCTGCTATCAAAGCAACCTGGGCTTCCATAACACCTCAGCAGTGCCACAGGCTGATCGCCTCCATGCCACGCCGCATTGATGCAGTAATTCATACAAACGGAGCCCAGTCCAAGTGGGCATTTACTGTACAGACTTTTCAGTAGGCGCCAACATT
>NW_027444631.1:5000-19877 GCF_048569485.1 Anomaloglossus baeobatrachus | reverse complement strand
AGAAAAATAATTCCATTATTGACCCCAGAAATTCTACACTATTCATCATATTAAATAATCCTAGCTTTGTTCTACTTCTCTTGCTCGATATGTCAGCATTGTCCTTTCCCCTTCTGATTGGTATAACCACTATAACTCAAATTTGCCTAATTTGTATTTCGTAAACAGAATGATTAGCATACATACCCTCTGTAAAGGTTTTTGTAAGATTTTCAATAGGAAATATCAAGGAGTCATGTTCAGAGACCTTATCAGGGTTATCTGACAAGTAACTCTCTAAATGTTTTCTGGAATCAAAGTCATCCACATGGTAGAGCTTATAGGTGCCGGGATCCATCGTATCACAGGCAGTGACTGCACCTACACCGGTGCTCGAGGTCTTTATATAATCACCAGGAATTTTTATACAACACATGTTAGTAATGATTACATTTACTTATCATATCACAAGTTTTTAGCTTGATTTATGGAGTCATGCCATCCTGTATTAACATGGTGATTAAAATATAGCAAAACGCATAAAATTATATTTAACTCAAAAAGGACCAGACTTTCAGGAATACACACAATTTTTGAGTTTGTTTTTTGCCATTGAAAAATGTATACTATTTTGTCTATGATTGCACATTCCCTGTGACTAATGCGGGCGTCACATGGGACGATCTATTGTGCAATCGCACGAGCGATCGTACCTGCCCCCGTCGTTTGTGCGTCACAGGTAATTAGTTGCCCGTGTTGCACAAAGTCGTTAACCCCCTGTCACACACACTTACCTCCCGGACGACCTCGCTGTGGGCGGCGAACATCCTCTTCCTGTAGGGGGAGGGACATTCGGCGTCACAGTGACGTCACACAGCGGCCGCCCAATAGAAGCGGAGGGGCAGAGATGAGCGGGACGTAACATCCCGCCTACCTCCTTCCTTCCTCATTGCCGGCAGGATGCAGGTAAGCTGTGTTCATCGTTCCCAGGGTGTCACACGGAGCGATGTGTGCTGCCTCGGGAACAATGAACAACCGGCGCACAAAAGAAGAAACAATTTTTTTGAAAATGAGCGACGTGTCAACGAGCAACGATAAGGTGAGTATTTTTGCTCGTTCACAGTCGCTCGTAGCTGTCACACGCTACGATATATCAAACGATGCCGGATGTGCGTCACTTACGATGTGACCCCACCGACATATCACCCGATATATCGTACCATGTGACGCCCGCATTAGCCTGGCGAAACATAGGACAGGATGCCTCACCACCATAGGGTCTGTATGGAGATTCTGAGTACAATTTTGTATTGCTGGTTGGTCTTTATTGTTTTCCTGACCACCTTTAGTGCTAGCTGACTTGGGTATCCTGTCTAGTATCTGGTACACAATGCTCACTACTTAAAGTGCCTGCAGTGAAATATGGCGATGACAATGTCCTTATGTGGGGCTGCATAAGTGCTGCTGTTTTCAAGGGCTATGTGTCATTGATGATATCATGAAGTCAATGTAGATACAGTTGAAACCAGCAGTTTCCCTCCGCTCTCTATAAAGACACAAATCCAGGTTTTTCCCTCCGCTCTCTATAAAGACACAAATCCAGGTTTTTCCCTCCGCTCTCTATAAAGACACATCTGCAGGTTTTTCCCTCCACTCTCTATATAGACATCTGCAGGCTTTTCCCTCTGCTCTCTATAAAGACACATCTGCAGGTTTTTCCCTCCGCTCTCTATAAAGACACATCTGCAGGTTTTTCCCTCTGCTCTCTATAAAGACACATCTGCAGGTTTTCTCCTCTGCTTTCTATAAAGACACATCTGCAGGTTTTTCCCCCCACTCTCTATACAGACACATCTGCAGGTTTTTCCCTCTACTCTCTATAAAGACACATCTGCAGGTTTTCCCCTCCGCTCTCTATAAAGACATATCTGCAGGCTTTTCCTTCGCTTTCTATAAAGACACATCTGCAAGTTTTCCCCTTCACTCTCTATAAAGACAGTTCTGCAGGTTTTTCCCTCCACTCTCTATAAAGACACATCTGCAGGTTTTTCTCACTATCTGACATGAAATCAGAATAAACATTTCCCGTTTTAGGTCAGTTAGGAACCAATATTATTTATATTTGCCAAATGACGGAATAATGAGAGAGAGAAAATGTTTTCAGGCATTTTTATTACTTTCTGCAAAGTCCAAAGATTACATACACTAAAGGCCCCGCTACACGCAATGACGTATCCAACGATATATTGCCGGGGTCACGGATTCCGTGACGCACATCCGGCATCGTTAGCGATGTTGTTGCGTGTGACACCAATGAGCGACTGTTAACTACTCACTAAATCGTCCATCGTTGACACGTCGTTCCTTTTAAAAAAAACGTTGATTGTTGAGAACGCAGGTTGTGACACCTCGGGAATGATGAACTACAGCTTACCTGCGGCCACCGGCAATGAGGAAGGAAGGAGGTGGGCGGGATGTTACCTCCCGCTCATCTCTGCCCCTCCGCTTCTATTGGGCGGCCGCTTAGTGACGCCGCACGAACCGCCCCCCTTAGAAAGGCGGCGGTTCACCGGCCACAGCAATGTTGCTAGGCAGGTAAGTCCGTGTGACATCTCCTAGCGATATTGTGCGCCACAGGCAGTGATTTGCCCGTGACGCACAAATGACGGGGGCAGGTACGCTCGCTAGCGATATCGTGTATCGCTGCATGTAAAGCCCCCTTAAGAGTACTATGCCTTTAAACAATACGGCACATCCCACATGATGATGTCATGTCTTTGGAAGCTTCTGATAGGTTTATCGGCAACATCTGACTTAATTAGCGACACACCTGTGGATGTATTGTAATGCACACCTGAAACACACGGCTTCTTTGTGTAGCATCATGGGAAAGTCAAAAGAAATCAGCCAAGATCTCAGAAGAGAATTGTGGACTTGCACAAGTCTGGCTCATTCTTGGGTGCAATTTCCAGATTCCTGAAGGTGCCTCGTTCATCTGTACAAACAACTATAGGCAAGTACAAACAAGGTGGTAATGTGGTAATGTCCAGCCATCATACCGCTCAGGAAGGAGACGGGATTTTTTTTTATACTGTGAGTCAGGGTTACCACCCTTTTTCACAAGCACCTCTCATGGTCAAAGACTGAGTGCAAAATGATTCTTTTGATATATTAGCCCAAAAGACGGCGATCCTGTGAGCTAATTCCCTAACCATGCCTCAGTGTACATATTATACCACTATATGGACACCATATGACACTATGAGCACTAGATGCAATTGCAGCACTTTGATTCCCAGAGAAGCAGTGTAAATACAGAATATATGCAAAGATCATTTCTTGGAAGGCTCCTAAAATGCCTAATTAGTAAATATGAGCTTGTAATCATCTGACTGTGATTAATGGAGTCATTCTCAACAATAATGATAGCACATGAGAATCAGGAGAACTGCTATCTGAAGATCATCTGCTAATAGCCAAGTATATATATATATATATATATATATATATATATATATATATAGTACAAAGTCAGATAACATTGACAGTTTTATTTAACCCTTTACATTGTTCACTGCATCCCTTGTGTTATCATGTGCCACTTTTCTATGACAATGGCTGGGATTATGGAAATTTGAAATCCAGCTGCTGTATTCCTGTTGTGAGCCATAGCCATTACAGAATTACATATTTCTTTCTTTTAAACCTGATCACTTCCCCCTGTAATAGTTTTAAAGGCCAATTCTGACCATAGATAAATGGCAGATAAAAAAAATAGCCCCAGAAAACAAAAAAAGAAAATCTCTGTTCACACCTATTGGATGTTTGGGTCAGTCTTTTTGTATATTTACAAGCAAAAAGAGAGGTGGAGCCAGCACATCTGAGAGTGGCATGCATCATATAAAAGTGTAAATTCACAAATTTATTCCAACTGTACTATATAATACAAAATGAGATTTTTAGAAAACAATTGATCAATTTTTTGAGCCACCCCTGCCACGTCACGGCAAATCTCAATAGTGGGGCCCTACTCTATATTATATATTTAATTGTGCCATGCGACCTCATAGATAAATTAAAAGTAGAACCATATTAGAGCAACACATACCTGTGACCTTTATATAACCACTTCCATGTTGCAAAAAGAAGCAACTGTGGATAAAAGGCAGCCCAGGTGCCGACATGCGCAGCAGACGCCACACATACCAGGACAATGTCAGAACTGGCCTTCACAGTGCCAGACAGTAACCATAAAAAAGGCGGACCAGACCCAAGTATGGTGCTTAATTAATATTGCCTTTGGAAAAAGGGTGAGGAGGCTGAATGTGAACAGCCACCAACAGGAGAAATATTTGTAAACCAACATCAGGCGTGCATGGTGCGGTGGTGGACCGTTTTGTATATTTGTAGTGTATGGTTGGCGTCACACGCTACGATATGTCAGGCGATATGTCATCGGGGTCACGGATTCTGTGACACACATGTGGCATCGTTTGACATATCGTAGCGTGTGACAGCTACGAACGACTGTTATCGAGCAAAAATACTCACCTTATCGTTGCTCGTTGACACGCCGTTCATTTTCAAAATGTCGGTCCTCCTTCTGTGCTCTGGTTGTTCATCGTTCCAGAGGCAGCACACATCACTCCGTGTGACACCCCGGGAACGACGAACACGGCTTACCTGCATCCCGCCGGCAATGCGGAAGGAAGGAGGTGGGCGGGATGTTATGTCCCGCTCATCTCCGCCCCTCCACTTCTATTGGCCGGCCGCTGTGTGACGTCGCTGTGACGCCGAATGTCCCTCCCCCTTCAGGAAGAGGGTGTTCGCTGCCCACAGCGATGTCGTCTGGGAGGTAAGTGCGTGTGACCGGGGGTTAACGACTTTGTGCGCCATGGGAAACTAATTGCCCATGACGCACAAACGACGATGGCGATTACGATCGCATGTTAGATCGTATGGTGTGATGCCGCCCTAACTCTTTCTGATTGAGCATGCCGCCTTATAACCAGGCTATAATTAATAACCTATGTTTATTGATTATATAATTTGGTTGTTGTGGTGTTTGGATTTATTATGGGCTCTTGTCCCAAACATTGCTTTTAATTGTTTTTAATAACCTTTTGCAACCAATAAAGATTACTTGTATTTTATTACTCAGTGGACTGCTTCTGAATGCTGGTCTCTTTTTCTTCTTCTTGTCAATTATGATTGACCGGTATTTAGCACCCCTGTTTCAGTTGTGATTATTACTTCCCATCACTTGTTCTGCAACTCCACGTTTTTATATCCATTGTGTGTGTGTGTGTATGTGTTTGGCAATCTAATGTGAGAGTGTTGGCCAGAAGGAGGGAGGACCTGCTGGGAGCGCCCGCTGGAGATTGCAAGAGGACCTGGGTCCCACGCAGACTCCCGAACTCTGGGAACTATGATGATTCTGGGAAGGTGGATCTGCAATTTTTTGGGGGTAAACTTTTTTCCAACCATGTTTCTCTGAGAATAAGCCCTACCTAGAAAATAAGACCTAGAGCTTTCTTAAGGGCAAAAAAAATAAATAAGACAGTGTCTTATATTCGGGGAAATACGGTATTAACCTTGTGTAAAAACAGCTCTGTAATTGTCCAATAATAAAAGTAATCATGAAAAATACAAATTGCGTAAAAATTTTGCACACAGTGTAGATGTCTGCCTACTTGTTGCCAAGAGGTTTTTCAGAACCCACGATTCAGTTTCATTAATTGATTCTATGAAATATGTGTCATTTTTAAGTTGTCTGATTTTTTCATCATTGAATATTCCTGTCTTCAGTTTTCCCACGGTAATGGCTGCTTTACATGCAGCAACATCATTAGCGATGTCGCTCGTGAAAGCACCCACCCCCGTCGTTTGTGCGTCACGGGCAAATCGCTGCCCGTGACGCACAATATCGCTAGGCCCCGTCACACGGACTTACCTTCCTAGCGACATCGCTGTGGCCGGCAAACAGCCTCTTTTCTAAGGGGGCGGTTCGTGCGGCGTCACAGCGTCGTCACATGACAGGCGTCCAATAGAATTGGAGGGGCGGAGAGCAGCCGCATAAAAGTCACGCCCTCCTCGTTGCCAGAGGGATGCAGGTACGGTGTTGTTCGTCATTCCTGGGGTGTCACATATAGTGAACGACGAACAACCTGCATCCAGCACCAGCAACGATATTTGGGAAATGGACAACGTGTCAACAATCAACGATTTAGTGAGTATTTTTGCATCGTTAGCGGTTGCTCGTACGTGTCACATGGAACGACGTCACTAACGAGGCCGGATGTCTGTCACGAATTCCGTGACCCCAACCACATCTCGTTAGCGATGTTGTTGCGTGTACAGCCCCCTTAAGTCCACATAACTTATGCACTGTGTATTCAATGCACGAATCGACAGTTTTTCTAAGTTTTTACAAATTGTTTCATCAGGCGGATCTTTACATGTAATGGTGGCAGGATGATGCTATCCAGTGCTACAAAAGGCTCATTGATTACATTTTGTCCTCCATCCACCATATATTCCCTCGGAGGTCAACCTTTTCTTGCCCAATGTTCATCTTTGGCTCTACTATCTGAAAGGCATCAAAAGCAAGGATATTTTTGTGTAGTCACTCTGTTGACCAAGAAGAAAATTGACAATATTCAGCTCTACAAAAATCATCAAGTGATGTTTTTGGTCATTTATATTTTCCAAGGCTAATGAGATGTCGTTGGGGTAACGGAATTTGTGATGCAAATCCGGCCTCGTTAGCTACACTGTTGCATGTGAAACGCAGGAACGACCGTTAACGATCAAAATTACTTACCTAATCGTTGATCGTTGACGCATCATTCCTTTCCCGATTATTGTTGCTGTTTCAGGATGTCGTTCCTGCAGCAGCACACATCGCTACGTGTGACACTGCAGGAACGATGAACATCACCTTACCTGCGGCTGCCCGCAATGAGGAAGGAAAGAGGTGGATGGGATGTTCGGCCCACTCATTTCCACCCCTCCGCTTATATTGATGCCGCTGTGATGCCGAACAAACTGCCCCCTTAGAAAGGAGGCAGTTCGCTGGCCACAGCGACATCACTAGGCAGGTAAGTATGTGTGACAGGCACTAACGATATTGTGCGCCACTGGCAGCAATTTGCCTGTGACGCACAAATGACGGGGGGCAGGTGCGATCGTCAGCGACATCGCTACCGATGTCGCTGTGTGTAAAGTGGCCTTAAGATGTCCTTGTACTATTCTTTCATTCTGGGGGATTCTGCAGCAGAGAGATCCTTTACAAATTGGACTCAATTTCTTTTAAATTCAAATATATCTAACAAACTAGAGCTGATGCGTTCTATCTGATTCCACTTTCGAGATCAGCTTCCTAAATAATCCCAGAAACCAAGAGACCAAAGAAAACACTTGGTTTTTGTGATCATTGAAACCTATATTATAATTATTAGTATATGATGTTACCTAAAATTATGAATGATTTTCAATTATATTACATGATGCATGCATATTGTTGCTATTTATTTTTTTAATAGTAATATGACCTATATGGCCTAAGCAGTTGGCTAGGAGGTAGCTGAAACAGAGGAGCTTACCCCACATTTGGTATCATGTCCCCTGAAGAGTCCTGGTGGACGAAACATGTCGGGACATCACAAGGGTCACAATAGTTGTTCAGCCTAGCTTAATAAACTGTGAACTGTCCTTGTAAGGACAGGAGTTTGTGGGTGTCAGTTTAGCCTATAGCTTTTCCAGAAGTCAATAGGGTCAGTGATGTTCCTGAAGGACCCTGGACCATGGTACTGGCAGAGACTGTTCACACCATGACTCATGCATATTTGGTGAGACCATTCCAATTTAAATAGGATTGTTAGTACACGGCTGACCACTGTCACTGTGAAAACTGTTTTTTTTTAGTATATTGTGTTTTTTCTATTTCTTTTTTTTACAAAGGACCACGGCCCAACTCTATGGAAAAGCACAAATACTCATTTGTTTATGTTTTTTTGTGTTTGTTTATTGTGTTTTTTGTATAACATTTATTAGTGGCATCCTCAGTGACCCACTTTCCGTTTTGTCTACGGACACCACAAATAGGAGGGATACCTGTTTAATATTGGTCCACGAGCTAGTGGGTTTCACTCCAGGAGTTTGATGCTGTTGTTTTTGTGGAGGTTTTCCAACCTTTTTAATGTATATTTATTAAAGTTTAAATTTTAGTCATTTTTGCTATGTTCCTAATATGACATTTAGGTAAATCGGACGTCTGTTACCTTATACCAGCTTTATTGTATGCACATATAAGGGCGGCTTTGCACACTACAACTTCGCAGGTGCGATGTCAGTGGGGTCAAATCGAAAGTGACGCACATCCGGCGTCACTTGCGATGTTGTAGTGTGTAAAACCTTTTTGATACGATTAACGAGCGCAAAAGCGTTGTTATCGTATCGGTTTATTCTCCGACATTTCCATAATGCCGGTGCAGCAACAGGTACGATGTTGCTCCTCGTTCCTGTGGCAGTGCACATCGCTGTGTATGAAGCCGCAGGAGCGAGGAACATCTCCTACCTGCCGCCGGCTGCAATGAGAAGGAAGGAGGTGGGCGGGATGTTTACATCCTGCTCATCTCCGCCCCTCCGCCGCTATTGGCCGCCTGCTGTGTGACGTCGCTATGACGCCGCACGACCCGCCCCCTTAGGAAGGAGGCGGGTCGCCGGCCAGAGCGATGGTCGCAGGGCAGGTGAGTGCATGTGAAGCTGGCGTAGCGATAATTTTTGCTACGCCAGCTATCACAAGGATATTGTACCTGCGACGGGGGCGGGTACTATCGCGTGTGACATCGCAGCATCGGCTTGTGATGTCGTAATGTGCAAAGCCCGCCTAATACTAAACATCCAATCCCTTCACGAAAGACAGAAGTGTGAATGGACGTTCATCGGTATTTGGCACCGTATAAATGATATTTCCCCAGGGATACACTTTGTATAATGAAGAACAGTTACAGTTAGGTCCAGAAATATTTGGACAGTGACACAATTTTCGCGAGTTGGGCTCTGCATGCCACCACATTGGATTTGAAATGAAACCTCTACAACAGAATTCAAGTGCAGATTGTAACGTTTAATTTGAAGGTTTGAACAAAAATATCTGATAGAAATTGTAGGAATTGTACACATTTCTTTACAAACACTCCACATTTTAGGAGGTCAAAAGTAATTGGACAAATAAACCAAACCCAAACAAAATATTTTTATTTTCAATATTTTGTTGCGAATCCTTTGGAGGCAATCACTGCCTTAAGTCTGGAACCCATGGACATCACCAAACGCTGGGTTTCCTCCTTCTTAATGCTTTGCCAGGCCTTTACAGCCGTGGCCTTCAGGTCTTGCTTGTTTGTGGGTCTTTCCGTCTTAAGTCTGGATTTGAGCAAGTGAAATGCATGCTCAATTGGGTTAAGATCTGGTGATTGACTTGGCCATTGCAGAATGTTCCATTTTTTTGCACTCATGAACTCCTGGGTAGCTTTGGCTGTATGCTTGGGCTCATTGTCCATCTGTACTATGAAGCGCCGTCCGATCAACTTTGCGGCATTTTGCTGAATCTGGGCTGTAAGTATATCCCGGTACACTTCAGAATTCATCCGGCTACTCTTGTCTGCTGTTATGTCATCAATAAACACAAGTGACCCAGTGCCATTGAAAGCCATGCATGCCCATGCCATCACGTTGCCTCCACCATGTTTTACAGAGGATGTGGTGTGCCTTGGATCATGTGCCGTTCCCTTTCTTCTCCAAACTTTTTTCTTCCCATCATTCTGGTACAGGTTGATCTTTGTCTCATCTGTCCATAGAATACTTTTCCAGAACTGAGCTTGCTTCATGAGGTGTTTTTCAGCAAATTTTACTCTGGCCTGTCTATTTTTGGAAATGATGAATGGTTTGCATCTAGATATGAACCCTTTGTATTTACTTTCATGGAGTCTTCTCTTTACTGTTGACTTAGAGACAGATACACCTACTTCACTGAGAGTGTTCTGGACTTCAGTTGATGTTGTGAACGGGTTCTTCTTCACCAAAGAAAGTATGCGGCGATCATCCACCACTGTTGTCATCCGTGGACGCCCAGGCCTTTTTGAGTTCCCAAGCTCACCAGTCAATTCCTTTTTTCTCAGAATGTACCCGACTGTTGATTTTGCTACTCCAAGCATGTCTGCTATCTCTCTGATGGATTCTTTCTTTTTTTTCAGCCTCAGGATGTTCTGCTTCATCTCAATTGAGAGTTCCTTACACCGCATGTTGTCTGGTCACAGCAACAGCTTCCAAATGCAAAACCACACACCTGTAATCAACCCCAGACCTTTTAACTACTTCATTGATTACAGGTTAACGAGGGAGACGCCTTCAGAGTTAATTGCAGCCCTTAGAGTCCCTTGTCCAATTACTTTTGGTCCCTTTAAAAAGAGGAGGCTATGCATTACAGAGCTATGATTCCTAAACCCTTTCTCCGATTTGGATGTGAAAACTCTCATATTGCAGCTGGGAGTGTGCACTTTCAGCCCATATTATATATATAATTGTATTTCTGAACATGTTTTTGTAAACAGCTAAAATAACAAAACTTGTGTCACTGTCCAAATATTTCTGGACCTAACTGTATATTTTATACACTTCTATTATGCACTAGACACTGATTAAGGATATTATTAGGATTTAGCTTTACATATAACTTATAACTTATACTGTATCATCTAAGACCTATTTCTCTCTGTGAGCTGCAATGAATATCATTCCCGTATAGTCCGTAAGGTCACTCACAGCTGATCTCATCTTAACCTCACAGCCATCAATAATAAAACCTTCTCCAACCAGAGCTTTTCTGGCAAACTCCTCATCATATTTGAAACCATGGAACTTGTCTTTCCCAATTGTGTAATATGTTAAGTCTAAAGCCCCAATTAATATAATGTATCCTCCAGGCTTCAGCAATCTTGAGAACTTCCTGAGATATCTCATGTAATCATCTTGATTTTTGCTGATAACATCCAGGAGCCAAGCACTGATGATACAATCTGCTGGTGGTAAGACGATCGGATCCATGATATCGTCTTTCTCGAGGTCACATTTCAGAACATGTTGAAGGGCTGATCTCACTTTCAATTCTTTGTCCTGTAACTGATCTCTGAAAGAAATGGGAAAAATGATGAAAATTATTGTCCCACAGTCAATATTGAATAGGATAGCATTAGAGCTAAGTGGATCATCAACTTTCAATGTGAGAATTAAAATGTAACTTTTCATGGATTTTTTAAAGGACAAAATATGAACAAACAAATGGTCTTTAAAAGATTGGCGATCATGTCATGCAATTGAAGCAATTGAATATTATCACTATTTTATGCTGTGGTTACTTCAGCTGACGCCACAGTATCTTACCCTATAGAGGTCATAACTTACACTACCCGAAGCACAAATACAGACTTGACCAGAAATACAGTAGAAAACACGTGTGTTGGAAATATATTAATGCACAGTTGTAAAGCATTAAGCACTGAATCACTATATCAGATGATTGTGTTATAGCTCAATATATCAAAATACAGTTACATAGTGATATACAATGAATCACCATCCAAAATGATTCCATTATAATGCAACCCAAATAAGCAACCACATTATGTGTAGAGGAATAGACAGTGATCCAAAATGTTCAGAACCAGAAATCCAATCAAGGCACTATCTTGATCGACAATGGTCATATGCATTAGTTTTGCTAGCTCTCAGGGTTAAAGGTGAGCAAGTTACCTAGTCTGGTCCATATCTAGTCTGTATCTGGAGATAGCTGCTTGGAAGTTTGTTTGGTGTCTTCCCATCCTTAACCCCTTAACGACCGCGGGCCGTAAAATTACGTCCTAGCGGTCATAACGTTACTGCCCGCGGTCTCCTGGTAGCAGCATGCTGCGATCAGCGCACATCTCAGCTGATTTTCACAGCTGAGATGTGTGCCTGCTAGGCACGAGCAGAATTGTTATCTGCTCGTGCCATTTAACCCCTGTAATGGCGCTGTCAATATGTGACAGCGCCATTTTAAACGCGATAGCGGTAAAGTTTTACTTACCGCCCGATACTGGAAGTCACGTGACATGATCACGTGACTTCCGATGGTTGTCATGGTAGCATAGGGTCATGTGATGACGCCTGTGCTAGACATGAACTACTTTCACTTTCGCTTTCCACGAAGGCCAGGGAAGCAGAAAGTGCACGTATCTGCTGTTTACAGCTGTGTAGCTGTGATCAGCAGATAGTGCAGAGCGATCGGATTGCTGATCGCAATAGCCCCCTAGGGGGACTAGTAAAATAAAAAAAAAAGTAAAAAAAAAAGTTTTAAAAAATTAAAAAAAAACAAAAAAACATAAAAGTTTAAATCACCCCCCTTTCGCCCCATTGAAAATTAAAGGGTTAAAAAAATAAAAAATATACACACATTTGGTATCACCACGTTCAGAAACGCCCGATCTATCAAAATATAAAATCAATTAATCTGATCAGTAAACGGCGTAGCGGCAAAAAAATTCCAAACGCCAAAATGACGTTTTTTTGTCGCCACAACTTTTGCACAAAATGCAATAACAGGCGATCAAAACGTAGCATCTGCGCAAAAATGGTACCGTTAAAAACGTCAGCTTGAGTCGCAAAAAATAAGCCATCACTGAGCCATAGATCCCAAAAAATGAGAACGCTACAGGTCACGGAATATGGCGTAAAACGTGCGCCACTTTTTTCAGACAAACTTCCGAATTTTTTTTAACCCCTTATATAAAAGTAAACCTATACATGTGTCTACGAACTCGCACTGACCTGAGGCATTATACCCACACATCAGTTTTACCATACAGTGAACACAGTGAATAAAATATCTCAAAAACAATAGTGCTATCGAACTTTTTTTGCAATGTTTCTGCATTTGGAATTTTTTTGCCATTTTCCAGTACACTATATGGTAAAAGCTAAGGTTTCATTGAAAAGTACAGTTCGTTCTGCAAAAAATGAGCCCTCACATGACCATATTGACTGAAAAATAAAAAAGTTACGTCTCTTAGAAAAAGAATGGCAAAAAAAAAAACGGAAAGCGAAAAATCGGCCAGTCGTGAAGGGGTTAATTCTCTTTTTGGTTTGCCTCACTTATCTTTTCCGTTACTCCTTCCTGTAGTTTGGTATGCATTGTATTTGTTTACCCTTATTTGTCTCTTGTCTGTCTCTTTTACCCTTGGCTGTCCTTTGTATCTTTATCCCAGAGTGGGACTAGTGTTCCTGCTTTCCTGCACACACGTCAAGGTTGTATTCAGGGAAATACAGGGATAGGAGCGTGATTGCGGCATAGGGGAAATAACCCATCTAGGGATGGCAAGGAACTCAAGGTTGCTCAGAATTGCTCAGGTTAAGTGCAAGGGGTTGCTCTTTTCTATTCTTCCCTAGTAGTAGTTCTTCGCTTCCTCCAGTCATGCTTTGTGCTGACCAGTGCCTTGATGGAGCAGGTCAACCAAGAGCTGCCCTGGAGTGCTACCTAGTGCCTATCGCCAGACAAGTCCAACCTCACCAGCTGAGGCTGTGATGAACACTGGGTAGGCTCTTAGTCACGCTCCTCCGGTGAAAGCCTGGTTCTGGGGGTTGCAATTCTACATCCCTCTCTCCCCTCCATCTTATAGCATGACACATTTATTCTGGAGCTACAAACATTGAGAATTTTGATCTGAGATGATAAATGTAAACTTTTCTACTAACATTTACAATTTCATTTTGAACTGACTATCATTGTAATATAAGGTAGACAGAAAACACATGATATTACGCTAAGACTGCAGTTATATATTTTCTAATGTAGAAATAAAGAGAGTAAAGTGGGCTTTACATGCTGTGATCTCGCTAGCGAGATCGCAAGCGATCGTACCCACCCCTGTTGGTTGTGCGACACGGGCAGATCGCTGCCCGTGCCGCACAACCTTGCTTAACCCCGTCACACAGACTTACCTGCCCTGCGACGTCGCTCTGGCCGGCGATCCGCCTCCTTTCTAAGGGAGCGGTTCGTGCAGCGTCACAGCAATGTCACACGGCAGGCATCCAATAGAAACGGAGGGGCGGAGATGAGCGGGACGTAACATTCCGCCCACCTCTTTCCATCTGCATTGCCGGTGGAGGCAGGTAAGGAGATGCTCGTCACTCCTGCAGTGTCACACATAGCAATGTGTGATGCCGCAGGAACGAAAAACAACATCGTTAATAAGCAGAAAACAATTTTTTGTTTCAGGACGATCTCCCTGCGGCAAACGATTTTGACCGCTTTTGCGATTGTTTAAGGTCGCTCATAAGTGTCACACACTGCGATATGACGCCGGATGTGCGTCACAAACACCGTTACCCCGACGATAATTCATTAATGATATTGTAGCGTGTAAAGCCCGCTTAAGTTCTCATTTTTGGACAATACATCACCTGGTTTCTCCTATGTCTACATGAAGTTTTGCAGCATGCTGCCAATCAAATGCCCCTGTTCGTGAGTCCACCCATCTCTTCAGCTCCATGATGCATCTTTCTCTGGCCTTCAGCACTATGATGTGTTTGAAAAAGTCACAGGCTGCAAACAAATGATGAACCAGGGAACTATGACTGAGGTCAATCAAGACGTCTCCATTAACATAACCTGCATGGAAAAAAAATGCAAATTTTATTTTTTTCATTGAAACATACATATATATTGGTGGAAAAGTCAAGATAACAGGATTGACCAACACTGTTAATGTAAATTATGAGCAGAGTCAACATTTACTGTTTTTTTTATCAAATTCTTCGAAATTGTGCATGTTGCATCTGCAAGTTCTCCAGAAAAGACCGTTA
>NW_027444630.1:0-19881 GCF_048569485.1 Anomaloglossus baeobatrachus | reverse complement strand
TGTGAGCATATTGATAATACAGGTGTGTCACCAAATGTTATACTATTGGGCTAGAAGAAAATATAATTACATTTTTACAACTAAAATGTTGTTGTTTTAAGACCAGATTTCCAATTTTCACAGAGGGAACAGGCA
Organism: Anomaloglossus baeobatrachus; assembly: GCF_048569485.1. Classification (NCBI taxonomy): domain Eukaryota; kingdom Metazoa; phylum Chordata; class Amphibia; order Anura; family Aromobatidae; genus Anomaloglossus; species Anomaloglossus baeobatrachus. The sequence continues at coordinate 19,746 of NW_027444630.1, read as the reverse complement.
AAAAAAAAAAAAAAAAAAAAAAGGCCCATATTGTGTTACACAATGTCTCCTGAATGTGACAATACCCCACATGTGACTGTATAGTACGGTCTGTCTACACCACAGTTAATTAAAGAATGTACGTCTGGAACTCCAATGGTGTGAATAAGGTGCAAAACTCAAAAACATAACTATACAATAGGATAAAGAGTTGCACACCAGTCACAATGTATAGGGGAATAATGAAAAGCAGAACTGCTATGGGAATACTAGACTGAACATACAATGATCTAAAAAAATGAAAAACATGAAAATGGAATATACATAACTGCTATGTCTGCACCACAGGGCTCGGAGGGGAAGGTGCGCAGTTTGATTTTTGGAGCACTGATTTCTCCTAGAAGAGTTTGTGGACTCCATTTGCAGAGCCCCTAAGTGCCAGAACAGAAGAAATCCCCTCAAGTGACCCCAATTAGGAAATTACCCCCCTCTGGGATTTCATCTATGGGTGCAGTGATTATCTTCACTACAAGCCGCAATGAATGTTGCAGAATGGAAATCTGAGGACTTACATTGGGTTTTGGTCTAAATCCACAAAATCTGTGATTCAGATGACGTGGATGAATTCACTAATGAGGCAGCAGAGTTACTCTGGACTCTGTGTGGCCTCTGTTTGTCTTTTAAGATGTGCACAAAAGAGATGGTCGACTGCACTATACACCTAAAAAGCCGGGCACGGACGGATCATAGGACAGAGAGAGTCCAAAGCGACCCCCTCGGCCTAAATACAGCCAATTTTCCAGTGGGAATCATGTTTTCAGAGATTAACTCGTAATCCCCGGTGTAAGCGCTCAGTGTAGAGCGCAGGATAAATGTGAGCAGCTGTATTCTACAGATTGGTGGGGATACCACATTTAGATCAGGTTATGTTTAGCTACTATCACACAAACACTGATAACAGTGCTTGCATCTCCATGGATTGAGCTGTACTGTGTCACGCGAGGCCTTGCTTTTGCTGGGTGAGTTGACTTTTTTTTTATTGGTACCATTTTGGGGTACATATTATTTGATCACACTTTATTCCAATTTTTGGGATGCGGAAAAAACAAGAAATAATGTTTTTGTGACTGGACATTTTCACTCTTCAGGTGGAGTAATAATTACAGCTATTCCCCATTTAGATCATTTTTTTTTATATTTTGCCGCTTTTACACACACTTTACGGAAAGCGCATTGTATTTGCAGCGGCTTCATCTTTCCGCTGACGGGGCTGCACGGCGGTTTGTGTTTAGCGGGACAAGATGACGTTTCCATTTTTATTCCCATTCAGCTTTTTGTTTGCGTTTTATTCCACTTCTATTTCGGAGGTATGATGAAAAAAAATCTCCAAAATCCTATCCCAATAGTAATATCAGCAAATCCCTCCGATTAGAAATGTAGTATAGTTCTCCTGATTAGCTCATAATGTGCAGGGCATTACCGTGACCTAGGTAGCCATGGTTATGACCGCTAGCAACTAAATAACTGTCACTATAAGCGGTCATAGCCATGGATACCTAAGTGACTGCAATGCCCTGCACATGGGGTAAGTGACATAACTAATCAGGAGAACTATACTACATTTCTAATCTCAGGCATTAGCTGATAAATAATACCCCTACAAAGGCGTTTTCCAGTGGTAACATGCTATCATTCATTGGCCAGCAGAAGCTGGTACTCGCCTCTCAACAATGATGGAGCTCAGCAGTATTGTGCGCAGCGTTGCCGTCATGACCTGTAAATCAGCGATCGGTGCAATGTCTCTCCGCAGGCAAGGCTAGAAAAAGCGAGAAACAGCTGAGATGACGGTGTGAACCCTCTGCGAGCCTATGGCTTACTCCACGTTAACCTCATCTGCCACCAGTATTAGGCCTTGACCATCTGTCTACACGAGACGTCAGGAGACCACTGCCCTCACCTGGGGTGACCGGCCATTATGTCATTAATAGGAGAGCACACACCACAGAGGAAGGCCATTAATAATGAGGAGCTATGGATCCAGTATTGTGTTCCTCTGAGCCAGTGTCGCACAGCTCTGCAGGTAGAAATCACACTGAATTATTAACAACCTCAGAGCAGCGATCAGGGAGACACATGTGAATGAATACTCTTGACATCTCCAACCTAGGGAATAACTACAAAGCTGTCCCCGGTTCACTCAGATGTTGGCCATGTTTCACCCCTAGAGAAAGGGGGTTGCCGTCATCCACACTCGTCACCTCCATCCAAGCCCTCCACAACTGGGGAAGGGTTGGGTCGCCTCTATCTACATGCCACACCTGCGGGAGGGTTGGGTCGCCACTATCTACATGCCACACCTGGGGAAGGGTTGGGTCGCCACTATCTACATGCCACACCTGGGGGAGGGTTCGGTCGCCTCCATCCACGTGCCACACCTGGGGGAGGTTTGGGTCACCTCCATCCACGTGCCACACCTGGGGGAGGTTTGGGTCACCTCCATCCACGTGCCACACCTGGGGGAGGGTTGGGTCACCTCCATCCACGTGCCACACCTGGGGGAGGGTTGGGTCACCTCCATCCACGTGCCACACCTGGGGGAGGGTTGGGTCGCCTCCATTCCCGTGCCACACCTGGGGGAAGGTTGGGTCACCTCCATCCACGTGCCACACCTGGGGGAGGGTTGGGTCACCTCCATCCACGTGCCACACCTGGGGGAGGGTTGGGTCGCCTCCATTCCCGTGCCACACCTGGGGGAGGGTTGGGTCACCTCCATCCACATGCCACACCTGGGGGAGGTTTGGGTCACCTCCATCCACATGCCACACCTGGGGGAGGGTTGGGTCACCTCCATCCACGTGCCACACCTGGGGGAGGGTTGGGTCACCTCCATCCACGTGCCACACCTGGGGGAGGGTTGGGTCACCTCCATCCACGTGCCACACCTGGGGGAGGGTTGGGACACCTCCATCCACGTGCCACACCTGGGGGAGGGTTGGGTCGCCTCCATTCCCGTGCCACACCTGGGGGAGGGTTGGGTCACCTCCATCCACGTGCCACACCTGGGGGAGGGTTGGGTCACCTCCATCCACGTGCCACACCTGGGGGAGGGTTGGGTCGCCTCCATTCCCGTGCCACACCTGGGGGAGGGTTGGGTCACCTCCATCCATGTGCCACACCTGGGGGAGGGTTGGGTCACCTCCATCCACGTGCCACACCTGGGGGAGGGTTGGGTCACCTCCATCCACGTGCCACACCTGGGGGAGGGTTGGGTCACCTCCATCCACGTGCCACACCTGGGGGAGGGTTGGGTCACCTCCATCCACGTGCCACACCTGGGGGAGGGTTGGGTCACCTCCATCCACGTGCCACACCTGGGGGAGGGTTGGGTCGCCTCCATTCCCGTGCCACACCTGGGGGAGGGTTGGGTCACCTCCATCCACGTGCCACACCTGGGGGAGGGTTGGGTTGGGTCACCTCCATCCACGTGCCACACCTGGGGGAGGGTTGGGTCGCCTCCATTCCCGTGCCACACCTGGGGGAGGGTTGGGTCACCTCCATCCATGTGCCACACCTGGGGGAGGGTTGGGTCGTCTCCATCCACGTGCCACACCTGGGGGAGGGTTGGGTCGCCTCCATTCCCGTGCCACACCTGGGGGAGGGTTGGGTCGCCTCTATCCACGTGCCACACCTAGGGAGGGTTGGGTCGCCTCTATCCATGTGCCACACCTGGGGAGGGTTGGGTCACCTCCATCCACGTGCCACACCTGGGGGAGGGTTGGGTCGCCTCTATCCACGTGCCACACCAGGGAGGGGGGGCTGCTGTTGCCTTCACCTTCCACCTCCTCTCCAGTTCTTCTTGGAGGCCCTAGTATTTCTCCAGCTTCTCATATTCCTCCCCTGTTAGTACCGTTATTTGGCACTGCCACAGTTATTATCATTGCTGTCTTCACATCCTAATCCACTATCACAATATCTGGTTAGACAATACCTGCTTATCCGTCTGGATCTTGAAGCCCACAGGATTTTAGCCCCCTTTCCTCCACAACCTTTCTGGGGTCTCCTATCTGGACTTCGCCTATACGCTGTACAGATATTCCTGTATACGCTTCCCGCTACTTGGTTGTGGCGTTCGGTGTACGTGGTTCCTGCTTGCATTTTGCATCCTGCCACTATATATTTTATATACTATATATTTTTTTTTTTGATTGATTAAGGGGTTATTCTTGTACCCCACCCCTTCACAGCTGAGTGCACTTGTATGTGTATATACTGGGGCAACTAAAAGTCTGCACCAGACTTTGTCTGCACCATATAAGTATGATGCATTGAATTAGGCCAGAATTGGGCCGGAAGTGACCGGAAGGTAACAGCATACATAGTCAATGTAAACAATGCTTGTGTTTATATTCACTTTCACCCCTATAATACTTCACTTTTTTACTGCCCCCTCTGATCCCTAAAGCCAGTAATGACCTGGTCATCTCTCCCTCCATCCTCCCCACCCATCTCACCCTCCATCCTCCCCACCCATCTCACCTTCCCCTCAGATATTTTCCTCCACATTACACCCTGTGTCTCCAGACACACCCGTCCATCTCATGGCCTCTCCTGCTCCCACCTACTAACACTCTCTCTGCTTCTCCTCACTGCTGGGGATATTGCTCCAAATCCTGGTCCTCCTCACCACATCCCTATTGTCACTTCAAACCCTCTTCAACAACCTAACACAAATTCCCGCAACCTCGCAAACCTCATACCGCATCCACCCAGCCCCCACTCCCCCAGTCCCACTAACAGGAGCTCTATGGAACGCTCGCTCTGTCTGCAACAAACTTTCCTTCCTCGGCCTCACTGAAACCTGGCTCACCCCCTCTGACACTGCCTCTCCTGGCTCACCCCCTCTGACACTGCCTCTCCTGGCTCACCCCCTCTGACACTGCCTCTCCTGGCTCACCCCCTCTGACACTGCCTCTCCTGGCTCACCCCCTCTGACACTGCCTCTCCTGGCTCACCCCCTCTGACACTGCCTCTCCTGGCTCACCCCCTCTGACACTGCCTCTCCTGGCTCACCCCCTCTGACACTGCCTCTCCTGGCTCACCCCCTCTGACACTGCCTCTCCTGGCTCACCCCCTCTGACACTGCCTCTCCTGGCTCACCCCCTCTGACACTGCCTCTCCTGGCTCACCCCCTCTGACACTGCCTCTCCTGGCTCACCCCCTCTGACACTGCCTCTCCTGGCTCACCCCCTCTGACACTGCCTCTCCTGGCTCACCCCCTCTGACACTGCCTCTCCTGGCACAACCCCTCTGACACTGCCTCTCCTGGCTCAACCCCTCTGACACTGCCTCTCCTGGCTCACCCCCTCTGACACTGCCTCTCCTGGCTCAACCCCTCTGACACTGCCTCTCCTGGCTCAACCCCTCTGACACTGCCTCTCCTGGCTCACCCCCTCTGACACTGCCTCTCCTGGCTCACCCCCTCTGACACTGCCTCTCCTGGCTCACCCCCTCTGACACTGCCTCTCCTGGCTCAACCCCTCTGACACTGCCTCTCCTGGCTCACCCCCTCTGACACTGCCTCTCCTGGCTCACCCCCTCTGACAAAGCCTCTCCTGCTGCACTTTCTTATGGCGGTCTCCAACTCTCTCACACCCCCCGCCCCAGTAACAAGCATGGTGGAGGAGTTGGTTTGCTCCTGTCCGACCAATGCTCCTTTACACCAATTCCACTACCACCCTCGGTTACTCTCCCCTCTTTTGAGGTGGACTCCGTACGCATCTACGCCCCCTCCAGCCTTCAACTGGCTGTCATTTACCGCCCCCCCAGGGCCAGCCACTGCCTTTTTTGACCATTTCACCACCTGGCTACTACACTTCCTTTCCACAGACATCCCCACCATCATCATGGGTGATTTCAACATCCCTATTGACACTTCCCACTCATCTGTCTCCAAACTTCTAACACTCGCTTCCTCCTTCGGCCTCACCCAATGGTCTTCTGCAGCTACTCACAAAGATGGCCACACGCTGGACCTCATCTTCACTCGCCTCTGTTCCCCATCTAACCTCTCTAACTCACCTCTCCCCCTGTCTGACCACAACCTACTCACATTCTCTTCCCTCTCTTCTCCAAGTACACAACCCCCCCCCCAAACTTCCACACCCTCTCAGAAATATCAAGCACATTGATTTACACGCCCTTTCTCAGTCCCTTCTCCCTCTCACAGACATTGCATTTTTACACGATGCAGATGCTGCTGCCACTTTATACAACACTACAATCTCTGCAGCTCTCGAATCAGCTGCCCCCCCCTCACACACACCAAAACCCGCACAATCAACAGGCAACCCTGGCACACAAGGCAGACTAAAGAACTAAGACGGGCTTCCAGAATTGCTGAGCGCAGATGGAAGAGGTCTCATTCCACTGAGCACTTCATTGCATATAAAGAGTCCCTCACCACTTTCAAGTCCACACTTACTGCTGCAAAACAAACATACTTCTCATCCCTCATATCCTCTCTCTCTCACAACCCTAAACAGCTATTCAACACTTTCAATTCTCTCCTCCGTCCTCCAGCACCACCTCCCTCTCCTCTCCTCTCAGCTGAAGACTTTGCCTCTTTCTTCAAGCAGAAGATTGACAACATCAGAGCAAGCTTTGGCCCACAATCACCACAGCCCCTCATCATAGCTACTCATCCCTCTTCCTCCAAATCCAGCTTCTCCACCATGACAGAAAACAATCTTCCCACTCTACTCTCAAGATCACATCTAACCACCTGTGCACTGGACCCGCTCCCATCGCACCTCATCCCCAACATCACCGCAGCCCTCATCCCAGCCCTAACCCATCTCTTCAACCTATCACTAACAACTGGTGTATTCCCTTCATGCTTTAAACATGCCTCTATTACACTCATCCTCAAAAAGCCCTCCCTTGTCCCATCCTCTGTGTCAAACTATCGCCCCATATCCCTTCTCCCCTACGCCTCAAATCTACTGGAACAGCATGTCCATCTTGATTTGTCCTCATACCTCTCCTCCTGCTCCCTCTTTGACCGGCTTCAGACCTCATCACTCTACTGAAACTGCCCTAACCAAAGTCACCAATGATCTACTAACCGCCAAAGCCAAGCGACACTATTCTATCCTCCTCCTCCTCCTGGACCTGTCCTCTGCCTTCGACACAGTAGACCATTCCCTCCTACTACAGATTCTCTCATCTCTGGGCATCACAGACTTGGCCCTATCTTGGATCTCCTCATACCTAACCGACCGAACTTTCAGCATCTCCCATTCTCACACCACTTCCTCATCTCGCCCCCATCTGTCGGTGTCCCCCAAGGCTCAGTTCTTGGACCCCTGCTGTTCTCCATCTACACCTTCGGCCTGGGACAGCTCATAGAGTCCCACGGCTTCCAGTATCATCTCTATGCCGATGACACACAGATCTACCTCTCTGCACCTGACATTACCTCTCTACTAACCAGAATCCCACAATGTCTGTCTGCTATTTCATCCTTCTTCTCTGCGCGATTCCTAAAACTTAACATGGACAAAACAGAGTTCATTGTCTTTCCTCCTCCTCACTCATCTCCTCCAACAAGCCTTTCCATCAAACTTGATGGTTGCTCACTCACCCCAGTCTCACAAGCTCGTTGCCTTGGAGTGACCCTCGACTCTGCTCTATCCTTCAAGCCACACATCCAAGACCTCTTCACCTCATGCCGATTACAACTCAAAAATATCTCCCGGATCCGTGCTTTCCTTAACCAAGAATCTGCAAAAACATTAGTGCATGCCCTCATCATCTCCCGCCTCGACTACTGCAACCTCCTGCTCTGTGGCCTCCCTTCCAACACTCTTGCACCCCTCCAATCTATCCTAAACTCTGCGGCCGCTTAATCCACCTCTCCCCCCGCTATTCCCCAGCCTCGCCACTCTGCCAATCCCTTCACTGGCTTCCCATCGCCCAATGACTCCAGTTCAAAACATTAACCATGACATACAAAGCCATGCACAACCTGTCTCCTCCCTACATCTGTGACCTAGTCTCCCGGTATCTACCTGCACGCAACCTCAGATCCTCACAAGATCTCCTTCTCTGCTCCTCTCTTATCGCCTCTTCCCACAATCGCGTACAAGATTTCTCCCGTGCATCCCCCATACTATGGAACGCTCTACCTCAGCACATCAGACTCTCCACTACCGTGGAAAGCTTCAAGAGGAACCTCAAGACCCACCTCTTCCAACAACCCTACAACCTACAATAGCCCTCAGTCCAGTAGACCTCTGCGCAACCAGCTCTGTCCTCACCTATTGTACCATCACCCATTCCCTGTAGACTGAGCCCTCGCGGGCAGGGTCCTCTCTCCTCCTGTAGACTGTGAGCCCTCGCGGGCAGGGTCCTCTCTCCTCCTGTAGACTGTGAGCCCTCGCGGGCAGGGTCCTCTCTCCTCCTGTAGACTGTGAGCCCTCGCGGGCAGGGTCCTCTCTCCTCCTGTAGACTGTGAGCCCTCGCGGGCAGGGTCCTCTCTCCTCCTGTAGACTGTGAGCCCTCGCGGGCAGGGTCCTCTCTCCTCCTGTAGACTGAGCCCTCGCGGGCAGGGTCCTCTCTCCTCCTGTAGACTGTGAGCCCTCGCGGGCAGGGTCCTCTCTCCTCCTGTAGACTGTGAGCCCTCGCGGGCAGGGTCCTCTCTCCTCCTGTAGACTGAGCCCTCGCGGGCAGGGTCCTCTCTCCTCCTGTAGACTGTGAGCCCTCGCGGGCAGGGTCCTCTCTCCTCCTGTAGACTGTGAGCCCTCGCGGGCAGGGTCCTCTCTCCTCCTGTAGACTGTGAGCCCTCGCGGGCAGGGTCCTCTCTCCTCCTGTAGACTGTGAGCCCTCGCGGGCAGGGTCCTCTCTCCTCCTGTAGACTGTGAGCCCTCGCGGGCAGGGTCCTCTCTCCTCCTGTAGACTGTGAGCCCTCACGGGCAGGGTCCTCTCTCCTCCTGTAGACTGTGAGCCCTCACGGGCAGGGTCCTCTCTCCTCCTGTACCAGTCTGTCTTGTACTGTTAATGATTGTTGTACGTATACCCTCTCTCACTTGTAAAGCGCCATGGAATAAATGGCGCTATAATAATAAATAATAATAATATTATATGTTGGACTCTTTCCGAGGTTTCTTTACATGGTCTGCACCTTGGGTCTTGTGTGGTAGATTCCTGCTTCTATGGATCTGGTACTTCGCGCCTGCTCTTGTGCTGCTATGATTAGTGCCTCTGTGCTGTCCTGGAGTCCAGCTTTCTCCAGCCATTGGTAGGATTTCTCCTTGTCGGCCACCTCCATTATCGGTCGATGGTAGGTACTCCCATGCAGCGGCTTGTCTTGCCATGGCACTTCATGTTCTTGTTCCTCCTTCCAGGACTGTTGTTGTTGCGGTCTTAGGCTATGTGCACACAGTCCGTTTTTGCGCCTTTTTCTGGTGCGTTTTTGCTCAGAAACTGCATGACTTTGCTTCCCCAGCAAAGTCTATGAGTTTTCATTTTTGCTGTCTGCACACAGCGTTTTTTTGTAGCTGCGTTTTTGTGGTGTCCACAAATGCAGCATGTCAATTATTTTTGCGTTTTCCACCCATTGAGTTTAATGAGATGTTCAAAAATGCAATAAAAACCGCAAGTTGCAAATATAGCTGCGTTTTAGTGCGTTTCTATGACTAAAAACGCAGCTATAAAATGCAAGGGGTGGGTAGTAAAGTGACATGTACAGGAAGAGGATTCCTTCTGTTAGTAAACACAGAAGCGTGAATCCTCCCGGTACCGCCACCGTTGCTTCCACCTCCCGTGCGGCGCCATGTCCACTCCCGTGCGCCACCATGTCCGCTCCCATCCTGGGCCATGTCCGGACGGGAGGTGGAAGCAGCTGCGAAATCACAAGTGAACAGAAAAAAAAAAAAAAAAAGAAGATCATACTCACCTGTCTGCAGACTCTCGACATGTCCGCTCCCAGCTCCTCTTCCTGGTACCGCCATCCCCGCTCCGGCTGTGTGCAGTCTCCCGGGACACGTCCGATAGCTGCAGGACCTGCCGCTGATCAGCTGATACGGTTACCTAACGCATCAGCTGATCGTATAAGTCCAGCGGTGACGCCAGCTTTTTACCGCCCGGCCGGCTTAAACTATCAGCTGATGCCGTCAGGAGACTTCATCAGATGATTACCGCCGGGTCCTGCAGCGATGGACAGGAGTCAGCACAGAGGTGAGTAGTTTGTTTTTTTTTTTTTTGCACTGATGCATCAGCTGATTGTATAAACTGCTTTTATACAATCAGCTGCTGTGTCATGCGATTCAGGCCCTTGAACGTGACACATCATCTGATCGCTTTGCCTTCCAGCAAACCGATCAGATGGTATTGGATCCGGATTGGAAGGCGCGGGACCCTGACCCAGGATTACTGCGGGGGTGGGGGGGTGGGGGTGTCTTTATTCAATAAAGATGGAGACACTAATTGTGTTGTGTTTTATTTCTAATAAAAATATTTTTGTGTGTGTTTTTGTTTTTATCTTTACTAGAAATTCATGGTGGCCATGTCTACTATTGGCGTGACACCATGAATTTCGTGCTTAGGGCCAGCTGATAATATACAGCTAGCCCTAACCCCATCATTACCCAGCGAGCCACCCGTCACCAGGGCAGCTGGAAGAGTTTGATACAGCACCAGAAGATGGTGCTTCTATGAAAGCGCCATTTTCTGCGGTGGCTGCAGACTGCAAATCGCAGTGGGGGTGCCCTGAAAGCTTGGGTATTCTGCACTGCGGATTACAATCCCCAGCTGCCTAGTTGTACCTGGCTGGACTCAAAATTTGGGCAAAGCCCACGTCTTTTTTTTTTTTTTTTTTTTTTTAATTATTTCATGAAATTTATGAAAAAAAAAAAAGAAGGGCAGCCAGGGTTTGGGGGCAGCCGTACCTGCCTGCTGTACCTGGCTAGCATACAAAAATATGGCGAAGCCCACGTCATTTTTTTGGGGGGGCAAAAAACTCCAGCATACAGTCTTGGATTGAGGACGCTGAGCCTTGTAGTTCTGCAGCTGCTGTCTGCTCTCCTGCATACACTATTGGATGGATAGTGAAACAGGTTTTTTGCCCAGCTCACCTGTGGAATGGAAGCCAGTAATCCTGGGCTGTGCACGGAGAAGGGTTTGGAGAGCCAGTCCATGTGCATAGAAAGTAGTTGAAGGATTTCACCAGCACAAAACTCCAGGCATATTGTATTTTAAAATAAAAACTTCTTTATTTTCTTGTCATTAAAAAGTCCATGCTATAGTGGTAAGCCCATGTCAGAGAGGACGCGTTTCGAACATCCAGTTCTTATTCAGTCTCTGACTGAATAAGAACTGGATGTTCGAAACGCGTCCTCTCTGACATGGGCTTACCACTATAGCATGGACTTTTTAATGACAAGAAAATAAAAAAGTTTTTATTTTAAAATACAATATGCCTGGAGTTTTGTGCTGGTGAAATCCTTCAACTACTTACTATTGGATGGAGCATGCTGAGCCTTGTAGTTCTGCAGCTGTCTGCTCTCCTGCATACACTAGTGGAGAATGAAGAACATATTGAAGAAAATTACATCAGAATTTTTTTTTTCTCAACAATCTTTAATGGCATTGTTCACTAATAAACAAAAACGCAGTGAGCAAAAAACGCACCAAAAAACGCACCAAAACGCGGTAAAAACGCATGCGGTTTTTTGCCACGTTTTTTTCCACGAGTGTGTTTGTGCGTTTTTTGCGTCAAAAAACGCAGGTGTGTGAACTTACCCTTAGACTCTCTCTCAGCATCTACTCTTTTGGTGCCATTTTTCTGATGTATTCCTGGATACTTCTTGCTTCATCCATGATGGTGGCTTGGACACCTATCAAGCCTCGACCACCCTCCTTTCTGTTGGTATACAATCTTTGGGTGTTTGATTTGGGGTGGAGACCACCATGCATTGTGAGGAGCTTCCGGGTCTTCACATCTGCAGCTTCCATGTCTTCTTGTGGCCAGCACACGATGCCAGCAGGGTATCTGATAACTGGCAGAGCGTATGTATTAATGGCGTGGATCTTATTCTTCCCATTGAGCTGACTCTTTAGGACCTGTCTTACCCTTTGATGGTATTTGGATGTTGCGGCTTTCCTTGCCTCCTCATCATGGTTACCGTATCGCTGTGGGATGCCGAGGTACTTGTAGCAGGTCCGTACATCTGCTATGTGCCCTGCCGGCAGTTCTACTCCATCAGACTTTACTATCTTGCCTCTCTTTATGACCAGCCGGCCACACTTCTCCAGTCTGAAGGACATGTCTTCACTGTAGGTCCTTGTCAGGCTGACCAGTGGATCGATATCTCGGTCATTTTTCGCATACAGCTTGATGTCATCCATGTAGAGGAGGTGGCTGATGAGGCTTCCACTCTTGAACTTGTATCTATAGTCAGACTCTGTAATTACACAACTAAGGGAGTTCAAGTCTATGCAGAACAGCAATGGGGAGAGGGCATCACCTTGGTATACGCCACATTTCATGGTCACTTCTGCTAGCTGCCTTGGTGTTGACTTCCAGTGTTGTCCATCGCCCAATTGAGTTTCTGAGGAAGGTTCTTAAAAGGGAACATGTCAGGTCCAATATGCATTCAGAAACACGAGCAGTTCTGGGCGCATATTGCTAATCCCCGCCTAAGTGTCCCTGTATATACTAGCATAGATAAAGAGATCTGTAGAAAAAAATATTTCTAAAGATCTTATATTGTATGCTAATGAGCGTGGGGACTAGTCCCCTGGGAGTTAGTTCCCCTGGCTAGTCGGCTCCATTAGCATGTTAGTACACCCCTGTGGGCCCCTGTGGGCGTGATATCATGATAACTAATGCGTAGTGTCAGAGGATGATGTCACTCACATCTTCGCTGCCAGACACTGGATTTCAGCTCAGTGCGCATCATCCTGGAGTTTGGGTCATGCGCACTATGAAGCCGGGTGTACGGGTCCAGGCTTCAAACTGAAGTAGTGCGCGTTACAGAACCTCCGGGGTCATGCACACTGAGCTGAAATCCCCTGGATGAGATGGTGGCGGAGAGGTGAGTGAGACCATCCTGTGGCTCTGCACATTCATTAGCATGATAGCACGTCCACAAGGACCCACAGGGGTGTACTAACATGCTAATGGAGCCAACTAGCAAGGGAAGCAATGCTCTTGGGGCTAGTCCCCTCGCTCACTAGCATATAATGTAAGATCTTTAGAAATACTTTTTCTAAAGATCTCTCTTTATCTGTGCTAGTATATACAGGGACAGTTAGGCAGGGATTAGCAATATGCACCCAGAACAGCTCGTGGTCCGGGTGGCAGATGGAACCTGTCAAGTGCACTTTAATTTCTTGTTGACATAGTAGAGCGCCAAGCATTCAGAGATCCATGTTTGTGGCATTGAGTCCTAGGCTTTCTTGTAGACAATCCAGGCTGTGCGGAGATTGGTCTGTCTGGATCTGGAGTCTTGAGCTCTATCGAATAGCAGCTGGTGCTTAGCGCCTCTGGTGATGGTCCCAAGGCCTTTCTGAGCTGGATTCATGTACTGATTCATATGCTTCTGTAGCTTGGTGGCTATGATGCCTGACAGGAGTTTCCATGTCGTTGTAAGGCAGGTTATTGGGCAGTAATTAAATGGGATTGTTCCCTTATGTGGATCCTTCATGATCAGCACCGCTCTTCCTTGTGTTGGCCATGCTGGGTGGTGGCCTACTTCTAGCAGTTGGTTCAGCCGTTTTGCTATGCGTTTGTGTACCACTGTTAATTTTGTTAGCCACTAAGTGTGGATCATGTCTGCGCCTGGTGGTGTCCAGCTCTTCATGTTCCTGACATGCCGTTGGATGTCTGCTTCTGTAGTGGTGACTGGTTCTTGTTCCAGGTGGTTACAGTGTTTCATTTTCAGGTCTTGCGGCCACTATGCGCTGGTATGAGGTGTTTTTTCCTTCTTCCATAGGTTTCTTTGGTATTGTTCGGTCTCTGCTATTGGTGGAGTTACTGCCTCTGTGCCGTTGCTTTGCAGTTGGGAGTACACCGTGGATGGTTCTTTGCAGAACAGGACCTTTACCTTCTTGGCCGCAGCTTCTCTAGTACATTCCCCTAGTCTTGCAGCCAGTGCTGTGAGCCTTTGTTTCCCAATCTCTAGGGCTTCAGATGGAGTCAGGCCTTTGTACTTGTCCAGCTTGGTCTTAAGGTACCGTCATACATAACGAGATCGCTAGCGAGATCGCAGCCGAGTCACAGTTTCCGTGACGCAGTAGCGATCCCATTAGCAGTCTTGTTATGAGTGACACCTACCAGCGATCAGGCCCCTGCTGTGAGATCGCTAGTGGTTGCAGAATGGTCCAGGCCATTTTCTTCAAAGGTGATGTCCTGCTGGGCAGGAGGCATCGCTGTGTGTGACACTGTGTGACAGGATCACAGTGACTGCTGAGATCGTTATACAGGTCGCTACTGCTGGGCAGGACACATCGCTGTGTGTGACACTGTGTGACAGGGTGACAGTGACTGCTGAGATCATTATACAGGTGGCTACTGCTGGGCAGGACACATCGCTGTGTGTGACGCTGTGTGACAGGGTGACAGTGACTGCTGAGATCATTATACAGGTGGCTACTGCTGGGCAGGACACATCGCTGTGTGTGACACTGTGTGACAGGGTGACAGTGACTGCTGAGATCATTATACAGGTGGCTACTGCTGGGCAGGACACATCGCTGTGTGTGACGCTGTGTGACAGGGTGACAATGACTGGTGAGATCATTATACAGGTGGCTACTGCTGGGCAGGACACATCGCTGTGTGTGACGCTGTGTGACAGGGTGACAGTGACTGCTGAGATCATTATACAGGACACTACTGCTGGGCAGGACACATCGCTGTGTGTGACACTGTGTGACAGGGTGACAGTGACTGCTGAGATCATTATACAGGTGGCTACTGCTGGGCAGGACACATCGCTGTGTATGACGCTGTGTGACAGGGTGACAGTGACTGCTGAGATCATTATACAGGTCACTACTGCTGGGCAGGACACATCGCTGTGTGTGACGCTGTGTGACAGGGTGACAGTGACTGCTGAGATCATTATACAGGTGGCTACTGCTGGGCAGGACACATCGCTGTGTGTGACGCTGTGTGACAGGGTGACAATGACTGGTGAGATCATTATACAGGTGGCTACTGCTGGGCAGGACACATCGCTGTGTGTGACACTGTGTGACAGTGACTGCTGAGATCATTATACAGGAGGCTACTGCTGGGCAGGACACATCGCTGTGTGTGACACTGTGACAGGGTGACAGTGACTGCTGAGATCATTATACAGGTGGCTACTGCTGGGCAGGACACATCGCTGTGTGTGACGCTGTGTGACAGGGTGACAGTGACTGCTGAGATCATTATACAGGTGGCGACTGCTGGGCAGGACACATCGCTGTGTGTGACACTGTGTGACAGTGACTGCTGAGATCATTATACAGGAGGCTACTGCTGGGCAGGACACATCGCTGTGTGTGACGCTGTGACAGGGTGACAGTGACTGCTGAGATCATTATACAGGTGGCTACTGCTGGGCAGGACACATCGCTGTGTGTGACGCTGTGTGACAGGGTGACAGTGACTGCTGAGATCATTATACAGGTCACTACTGCTGGGCAGGACACATCGCTGTGTGTGACGCTGTGTGACAGGGTGACAGTGACTGCTGAGATCATTATACAGGTGGCTACTGCTGGGCAGGACACATCACTGTGTGTGACGCTGTGTGACAGGGTGACAGTGACTGCTGAGATCATTATACAGGTGGCTACTGCTGGGCAGGACACATCGCTGTGTGTGACACTGTGTGACAGGGTGACAGTGACTGCTGAGATCATTATACAGGTGGCGACTGCTGGGCAGGACACATCGCTGTGTGTGACACTGTGTGACAGTGACTGCTGAGATCATTATACAGGAGGCTACTGCTGGGCAGGACACATCGCTGTGTGTGACACTGTGACAGGGTGACAGTGACTGCTGAGATCATTATACAGGTCACTACTGCTGGGCAGGACACATCGCTGTGTGTGACACTGTGTGACAGGGTGACAGTGACTGCTGAGATCATTATACAGGTGGCTACTGCTGGGCAGGACACATCGCTGTGTGTGACGCTGTGTGACAGGGTGACAGTGACTGCTGAGATCATTATACAGGTGGCGACTGCTGGGCAGGACACATCGCTGTGTGTGACACTGTGTGACAGTGACTGCTGAGATCATTATACAGGAGGCTACTGCTGGGCAGGACACATCGCTGTGTGTGACGCTGTGTGACAGGGTGACAGTGACTGCTGAGATCATTATACAGGTGGCTACTGCTGGGCAGGACACATCGCTGTGTGTGACACTGTGACAGGGTGACAGTGACTGCTGAGATCATTATACAGGTGGCTACTGCTGGGCAGGACACATCGCTGTGTGTGACGCTGTGTGACAGGGTGACAGTGACTGCTGAGATCATTATACAGGTCACTACTGCTGGGCAGGACACATCGCTGTGTGTGACACTGTGTGACAGGGTGACAGTGACTGCTGAGATCATTATACAGGTGGCTACTGCTGGGCAGGACACATCGCTGTGTGTGACGCTGTGTGACAGGGTGACAGTGACTGCTGAGATCATTATACAGGTGGCTACTGCTGGGCAGGACACATCGCTGTGTGTGACACTGTGTGACAGGGTGACAGTGACTGCTGAGATCATTATACAGGTGGCTACTGTTGGGCAGGACACATCGCTGTGTGTGACACTGTGTGACAGGGTGACAGTGACTGCTGAGATCATTATACAGGTGGCTACTGCTGGGCAGGACACATCGCTGTGTGTGACACTGTGTGACAGGGTGACAGTGACTGCTGAGATCATTATACAGGTGGCTACTGCTGGGCAGGACACATCGCTGTGTGTGACACTGTGTGACAGGGTGACAGTGACTGCTGAGATCATTATACAGGAGGCTACTGCTGGGCAGGACACATTGCTGTGTGTGACACTGTGTGACAGGGTGACAGTGACTGCTGAGATCATTATACAGGTGGCTACTGCTGGGCAGGACACATCGCTGTGTGTGACGCTGTGTGACAGGGTGACAGTGACTGCTGAGATCGTTATACAGGTCACTACTGCTGGGCAGGACACATCGCTGTGTGACACTGTGTGACAGGGTGACAGTGACTGCTGAGATCATTATCCAGGAGGCTACTGCTGGGCAGGACACATCGCTGTGTGTGACACTGTGTGACAGGGTGACAGTGACTGCTGAGATCGTTATACAGGTGGCTACTGCTGGGCAGGACACATCGCTGTGTGTGACACTGTGTGACAGGGTGACAGTGACTGCTGAGATCATTATACAGGTGGCTACTGCTGGGCAGGACACATCGCTGTGTGTGACACTGTGTGACAGGGTGACAGTGACTGCTGAGATCATTATACAGGTGGCTACTGCTGGGCAGGACACATCGCTGTGTGTGACACTGTGTGACAGGGTGACAGTGACTGCTGAGATCATTATACAGGAGGCTACTGCTGGGCAGGACACATTGCTGTGTGTGACACTGTGTGACAGGGTGACAGTGACTGCTGAGATCATTATACAGGTGGCTACTGCTGGGCAGGACACATCGCTGTGTGACACTGTGTGACAGGGTGACAGTGACTGCTGAGATCATTATCCAGGAGGCTACTACTGGGCAGGACACATCGCTGTGTGTGACACTGTGTGACAGGGTGACAGTGACTGCTGAGATCGTTATACAGGTGGCTACTGCTGGGCAGGACACATCGCTGTGTGTGACACTGTGTGACAGGGTGACAGTGACTGCTGAGATCATTATACAGGTGGCTACTGCTGGGCAGGACACATCGCTGTGTGTGACACTGTGTGACAGGGTGACAGTGACTGCTGAGATCATTATACAGGTGGCTACTGCTGGGCAGGACACATCGCTGTGTGTGACACTGTGTGACAGGGTGACAGTGACTGCTGAGATCATTATACAGGTGGCTACTGTTGGGCAGGACACATCGCTTGTGTGACACTGTGTGACAGGGTGACAGTGACTGCTGAGATCATTATACAGGTGGCTACTGCTGGGCAGGACACATCGCTGTGTGACACTGTGTGACAGGGTGACAGTGACTGCTGAGATCATTATACAGGAGGCTACTGCTGGGCAGGACACATCGCTGTGTGTGACACTGTGTGACAGGGTGACAGTGACTGCTGAGATCATTATACAGGTGGCTACTGCTGGGCAGGACACATCGCTGTGTGTGACACTGTGTGACAGGGTGACAGTGACTGCTGAGATCATTATACAGGTGGCTACTGCTGGGCAGGACAAATCGCTGTGTGTGACGCTGTGTGACAGTGACTGCTGAGATCATTATATAGGTGGCTACTGCTGGGCAGGACACATCGCTGTGTGTGACACTGTGTGACAGGGTGACAGTGACTGCTGAGATCATTATACAGGAGGCTACTGCTGGGCAGGACACATTGCTGTGTGTGACACTGTGTGACAGGGTGACAGTGACTGCTGAGATCATTATACAGGAGGCTACTGCTGGGCAGGACACATCGCTGTGTGTGACACTGTGTGACAGGGTGACAGTGACTGCTGAGATCATTATACAGGTGGCTACTGCTGGGCAAGACACATCGCTGTGTGTGACAGGGTGACAGTGACTGCTGAGATCATTATACAGGTGGCTACTGCTGGGCAGGACACATCGCTGTGTGTGACACTGTGTGACAGGGTGACAGTGACTGCTGAGATCATTATACAGGTGGCTACTGCTGGGCAGGACACATCGCTGTGTGTGACGCTGTGTGACAGGGTGACAGTGACTGCTGAGATCATTATACAGGTGGCTACTGCTGGGCAGGACACATCGCTGTGTGACACTGTGTGACAGGGTGACAGTGACTGCTGAGATCATTATACAGGTGGCTACTGCTGGGCAGGACACATCGCTGTGTGTGACGCTGTGTGACAGGGTGACAGTGACTGCTGAGATCATTATACAGGTGGCTACTGCTGGGCAGGACACATCGCTGTGTGACACTGTGTGACAGGGTGACAGTGACTGCTGAGATCATTATCCAGGAGGCTACTGCTGGGCAGGACACATCGCTGTGTGTGACACTGTGTGACAGGGTGACAGTGACTGCTGAGATCATTATACAGGTGGCTACTGCTGGGCAGGACACATCGCTGTGTGTGACACTGTGTGACAGGGTGACAGTGACTGCTGAGATCATTATACAGGAGGCTACTGCTGGGCAGGACACATCGCTGTGTGTGACGCTGTGTGACAGGGTGACAGTGACTGCTGAGATCATTATACAGGTGGCTACTGCTGGGCAGGACACATCGCTATGTGTGACGCTGTGTGACAGGGTGACCGTGACTGCTGAGATCATTATACAGGTGGCTACTGCTGGGCAGGACACATCGCTGTGTGTGACACTGTGTGACAGGGTGACAGTGACTGCTGAGATCATTATACAGGTGGCTACTGCTGGGCAGGACACATCGCTGTGTGTGACGCTGTGTGACAGGGTGACAGTGACTGCTGAGATCATTATACAGGTGGCTACTGCTGGGCAGGACACATCGCTGTGTGTGACGCTGTGTGACAGTGACTGCTGAGATCATTATATAGGTGGCTACTGCTGG
>NW_027444629.1:0-19891 GCF_048569485.1 Anomaloglossus baeobatrachus | reverse complement strand
GGCTCCCCTTGCTTCACCTCCACTGGCTGTGCTGCCATTTCCTCTCCCACCTGGAAGGTATACTTTATTCCACTATTTTCCTGTTTCTCTCTTCCCCCTTTTCCCATAACCTACTTTTATCTGCATTTGTGGGGTATCTATATGCTATTTACATCATAGTTTTATTCATTAATATGGAAGGGAAGAGTGCCCATGAGAGTGTTGAACTGCGGAGAGCAAGAGATTAAGCTGCTCCGATTTGCCACCATTGATAAGCTGTTCTCAGTAGATACACATGCTATCCAAACAGCAGCATCCACCATTGCTTCAGCCCACCCATTCAGTGACAGCTCACCAAGTCAGCCAGAGGAGTGGTGTAAGGAATTACACGTAGGCACTGACTCCACACCTTCACATCACAAGAAGGGGGTCTACAGGCTAGTGCAAGAATACGAGCAAGTCTTCAGCAAACATCCGCTAGACTTTTGAAGAATAAAAGGGGTCAAACACTACATCCCCACAAGTGCACACCCACCCATCAAAGAGAGATATAAGCCAAAACTACCTGCACATTACCAGTGTACCAAGGACATGTTGAGCAACATGAAGGAGGCTGGGGTTATCCGTGACAGTTGTAGCCTCTGGGCAGCTCCGTTGGTCCTGTTAAAGAAGAAGGACAGCACCACTCCCCTGTATTGAGGAATAGCTAGCTGCATTGAGAACTGCAAATTATTTTTCTACCCTTGATCTCACTAGTCGCTATTGGCAAGTGTCCGTTGCTGAGGCAGACCGGGAGAAGACCGCCTTTGCCACCCCGATGGGTCTCTGCGAGTTCAAAAGCATGCCCTTCGAGCTGTGCAATTTGCCAGGAACCTTCCAGAGGCTGATGGAATGCTGCTTGGGACACCGAAACTTTGAAACGGTACTGCTATACCTTTATGATGTTATTGTTTATTCTAAAGCAAACAAGATTTTAGGGTGTATAAAAAGGGAGATTAGATCCGGTGATCCCAACGTATTGTTACCCCTCTATAAATCACTTGTAAGGCCACATCTGGAATATGGGGTAAAGTCCTGAGCAGGTTGATAACCATTGGTTTGAGCATGGTAGGGTGTAGTGCGCATCTTCCTGCATCGGTAAAAGCTGCAGAAGTCCTTGAAGATTTCCGCTTCAAAGGCTGTGCCTTGATCTGTGAGGACTCTCTCTGAGTAGCCATGAGGTCTGCATAAGTGTGCTTGGAAGACCTTCGCTGCAGTATGGGCCATTAGATCTTTGACTTGTACCACAACCATAAATCTCGAGTAGTTGTCTACCATCGTAAGTGCATACGTGAGCTCGCCTCGATATTCTGCAACAAAACTCCCTTTTTCGATTTCAGTTTCAGCAAACACTCCTCTTCCTGTAGAAAATATTTATCATTACCTAAGACAGTCATTCTAATGCATGACAATATTAAGGCAATTTAGTTAAAACTTGTTTTAACTCACCTTTAAGGGGATTGATGTATTTCATGGTCAATCCAGGTTTGTCAGTGATGGCACTGACATAATGTATGGCGTCTTTTTCGGGCGTTATCCTTTGCCTTTTCATTGTGAAAATCCAGTTGCCTATATCAAAGCAAATTCTACTACTTGTAAAGTATGCAGAAAATGAAATGTAGAACATATAACATCAACTGCTTAGGAACGCATCATAGGTTAGTACTTAAAAGGATATTGTCATGTTCTAGTCATAATGCAAGCTGGACATTTTTCATGTTACCCTGTAATCGCCGGCCTGTTCTAATGCTCACAAGCCAAGATATAGGCTCAGCTGCTAAGGCTTCCCTATGCCTTCTGAATGAAACTTGAATATGTCTGGGTCACTGTGTATATAGCAGGTGCTCAGAAAAAATAAGAGTCAATTCAATAGAAATAGCTCTGGCACACTATAGTGATCAATAACGTAAGAAAAGAACTCTTGGAATGCTGAAAATTCTTTATTTGTGCAAAAGGATAATTCATCCAACGTTTCGACCTTGTTTTTAGGTCTTTATCAAGGATAAAGTTATCTAAGATCATAAAGGGTTACAAAACCATATAAACACGTAATTAGTACATAGTACAACATAACAGTACAATATATTGCTACTTGAGAGTACAATGGGTCAAATGACCATGATGCACATACAAAAAATTTTTCCAAAGCCATAGTGAAAACATTTGTACTGAGGAAAGAAAATTTCCACATGACCTATCTGGAGAAACATTCTGGATCAAACAACCAAAAATAGTCAAGCAGGTAAATACACACCTATATGGATAACAGGATGATATGTGTTCAATTGTATAGCGTCATTGCCATTAAGGTACAAATGGAAAACTTGCAATCCTATATAGTGAAGGAAATGAACACATATCATATCAAAGAACACAGGAACATGGGTGTGAGAAAAACCTCAATGTTTATACTTTGTTCTTTATAATGGTGTGAACATGTATATGTCTCAGTACCTTATGCACTTGAGAATTCTAGTGAGTAGATCATGAAAGCCTATTTCAGAACTGGAATCGGTAAATAATTGTAGGTGGAATCTAAATGAAAAGATGGTACAAGTGTTATCATGACACGTGGGCTATAACACAATGGACCGTGTGACAAAGAAGAAAGGAGAGAAAGAAGAGGAAGAAAATGCAACTACCTGTAACATTACGTGATAGTCACTGGTAAGTATCACTTGACAATTCAAGTGAAAAAGGATTCCTTTATTAAAGGGTTCTCAGTCGCCTCAGGATCATGAAATACTAGGGTAAATGATATGAGAATGGGTAAGAAGCACCACTAAAGGAAATATGAGATGCAGGACATATATCTATAAACCCCTGAACTACATGATAGAAATAAAAAGAAGAAAAAAGAAAAAAAGAAGAAAGAAGAAGAACACATAGAATGCGGAAAGAGAATGGGTACAACTACCTGAGTTACTGCAGGGAGGCCCCTGGTTGGTATTGTGAGGGTTAGTGGAATTCCTTCACTGAAGGGTTCTCAGTTGCCTCAGGTTCGTGAAAAATGCTATAGACAAATAATGCCCGGAGAAAAGGGGTTCATATACAGCGAATAATGGTAATACAAGGTACATGTGTCACATGTAATAGTATATATATATATATTGTACTAAGCTCTACACCAGAAATAGAAAGTAGTCCCTCTGCCTTCTGTCTAGGTGCCCTGAGTTATGTCCTGTAAACTGTCACAGGGACCCAGACACACATGTGTAGTAGGGGAATATCCCTGCTGAGATGCCAGTGCTAGAGCACTCGTTTGCTGTGGAGTTGAACGCTATGTGAGCAGTTCTTACCTTCAATGAGCAGAAGTCTCTTTTTTCAGATTTCAATATCTCTGTGGGTATCTGGCAGAAATATGGAATACTCTTTACTGCTAAGACCCTGTACACCACTCCCACTAAAGGGGGCTTTACACGCTGCGACATCGCTAATGCGGAGTCGTTGGGGTCACGGAATTTGTGACGCACATCCGGCCGCATTAGCGATGTTGCTGCGTGTGACACCGATGAGCGATTTTGCATCGCTGCAAAAACGTGCAAAATCGCTCATCGGTGACATGGGTCTCCATTCTCGATTATCGTTACTGCAGCAGTAACGATGTAGTTCGTCGCTCCTGCGGCAGCACACATCGCTCCGTGTGACACCGCAGAAACGAGGAACCTCTCCTTACCTGCCTCCCAGCCGCTATGAGGAAGGAAGGAGGTGGGCGGGATGTTCCGGCCACTCATCTCCGCCCCTCCGCTGCTATTGGGCGGTCGCTCAGTGACGTCGCTGTGACGCCGCACGGACCGCCCCCTTAGAAAGGAGGCGGTTCGCCGGTCACAGCGACGTCGCCGGGCAGGTAAGTATGTGTGACGGGTCTGGTCGGTGTTGTGCAGCATGGGCAGCGATTTGCCCGTGTCGCGCAACAGATGGGGGCGGGTATCCACACTAGCGATATCGGGACCGATATCGCAGTGTGTAAAGTAGCCTTTAATAAACTGTGTAAAGGATTTTAAGTAAAAATCCACAATAAACCAGCGCTAGATGGGTTTTTATAATTTTATTAATAGACCACAAATAAAAATTTTTTTGCTATCCTTGTTTCAAGACAGAGTATTTGATAATATACAATACACTGATTATTACTAAAACCAAGGACTACATAAAACAAGGACCACATAAAATAAAAAATGAAAGTAATGAGAATAAAATTCTTTTGTATAACCAATTAACTTCGAGGTGATACAATATTCACATTGATTTAGTTTTACCAGTCTAATGTAATGCCCCGGCCGGTGGCATATATTTTGTTTGGTTAATAATTTAGACTTATACAATGAAAGATGTACTATACCACCCCTGGCTAACTTACAAGTTTTAAGTTGTACAATATAAGTTTGCGACGTTATATTCGCCCCCAGGGCCTGGGGGAATAAACCTCACAACAACTTGACCGCAAAAAACACCCCGGATTTCTCCGTTGATTAGGCTGGAACCGCTATGTACAGGATTGACCTGTTAGACTTCCAGAGCGGACGTTTTGAGGCCAGTGGCCGCGACTAGTGCTGGCTCTGGGGGAGATGTATGGTTACCGACATCCCTCTTTACAGAGCCTTTATAACACTTCACAAGGCCACAAACCAGCCGGTCCCGTATTCTCCCAAATGTACTTTCGAAATCAAGCAGTACGAAGCCACTGAAAGCACCAAGATGTTGGCTGCGGACAACAATAAGATCAGCGGTAACTACTCAGCCTCTCCAGCGGGCAGTCCAGACCGTATCCAGTGTCAGCTGACTGATTCCACACAGGAGGAAGTTGCTTGGCAGGTTAGCACCACACAAGGCTCCGATCCGCTTCCAAACGAGCAATGCAGAACCGCTGGAGGTACCAATGTATCCTGGTTGCAGACAAAGGAAATGTCAGCGGTAACCTCTCAACCTCTCCAGCAGGCAATCCGTACCGTGTCCAGTGGAAGCCGGTTGATTCCACACGAGGGAGAGATTACTTGGCAGGTTATCACCGCACAGGTGAGGTAGGCAAAAACAGAGTCCTGATCCGACGCGCGTTTCGGGGGCGTGTAACGGCCCCCTTCCTCAAGGATAACTCAGCTGTTGCCTAGAGCACTATTTATGCATATATTTAATTGGTTATAATTTGCATAAAATTAAACAATGTTTAAATTCAACCAACATTCAATGACCACTACATATATCAATTTGTGAAAGACCGTTCATAATAGCCATATAATATAATTATGTGCAAAGGTTTTTCTAAAGGTTTTTCTAAAAAGACCTATATATAGCCTTGCTTGTATAATCATATACTGGGAAGACAATGTGTATATATGCATATGCTTTTTTTCAACAATAAATTTAACAAAAGGACATCATAAAGGTGTAATATAAATTTGCTATAATATGAAAAGCCCCTTATATCTACATCAACCTTGGGCAAGTGAAGCACCAATTTATATCATATCAAAGAACACAGGAACATGGGTGTGAGAAAAACCTCAATGTTTATACTTTGTTCTTTATAATGGTGTGAACATGTATATGTCTCAGTACCTTATGAACTTGAGAATTCTAGTGGTAGATGATGAAAGCCTATTCCAGAACTGGAATCGGTAAATAATTGTAGGTGGAATCTAAATGAAAAGATGGTACAAGTGTTATCATGACACGTGGGCTATAACACAATGGACCGTGTGACAAAGAAGAAAGGAGAGAAAGAAGAGGAAGAAAATGGAACTACCTGTAACATTACGTGATAGTCACTGGTAAGTATCACTTGACAATTCAGGTGAAAAAGGATTCCTTTATTAAAGGGTTCTCAGTCGCCTCAGGATCATGAAATACTAGGGTAAATGATATGAGAATGGGTAAGAAGCACCACTAAAGGAAATATGAGATGCAGGACATATATCTATAAACCCCTGAACTACATGATAGAAATAAAAAGAAGAAAAAAGAAAAAAAAGAAGAAAGAAGAACACATAGAATGCGGAAAGAGAATGGGTACAACTACCTGAGTTACTGCAGGGAGGCCCCTGGTAGGTATTGTGAGGGTTAGTGGAATTCCTTCACTGAAGGGTTCTCAGTTGCCTCAGGTTCGTGAAAAATGCTATAGACAAATAATGCCCGGAGAAAAGGGGTTCATATACAGCGAATAATGGTAATACAAGGTACATGTGTCCCATGTAATAGTATAAATATATATATATTGTCCTAAGCTCTACACCAGAAATAGAAAGTAGTCCCTCTGCCTTCTGTCTAGGTGCCCTGAGTTATGTCCTGTAAACTGTCACAGTGACCTAGACACACATGTGTAGTAGGGGAATATCCCTGCTGAGATGCCAGTGCTAGAGCACTCGTTTGCTGTGGAGTTGAACGCTATGTGAGCAGTTCTTACCTTCAATGAGCAGAAGTCTCTTTTTTCAGATTTCAATATCTCTGTGGGTATCTGGCAGAAATATGGAATACTCTTTACTGCTAAGACCCTGTACACCACTCCCACTAAAGGGGGCTTTACACGCTGCGACATCGCTAATGCGGAGTCGTTGGGGTCACGGAATTTGTGACGCACATCCGGCCGCATTAGCGATGTTGCTGCGTGTGATACCGATGAGCGATTTTGCATCGTTGCAAAAACGTGCAAAATCGCTCATCGGTGACATGGGTCTCCATTCTCGATTATCGTTACTGCAGCAGTAACGATGTAGTTCCTCGCTCCTGCGGTAGCACACATCGCTCCGTGTGACACCGCAGAAACGAGGAACCTCTCCTTACCTGCCTCCCAGCCGCTATGAGGAAGGAAGGAGGTGGGCGGGATGTTCCGGCCACTCATCTCCGCCCCTCCGCTGCTATTGGGCGGTCGCTCAGTGACGTCGCTGTGACGCCGCACGGACCGCCCCCTTAGAAAGGAGGCGGTTCGCCGGACACAGCGACGTCGCCGGGCAGGTAAGTATGTGTGACGGGTCTGGTCGGTGTTGTGCGGCATGGGCAGCGATTTGCCCGTGTCGCGCAACAGATGGGGGCGGGTACCCACACTAGCGATATCGGGACCGATATCGCAGTGTGTAAAGTAGCCTTTAGTCACATGACCAAGACTGTATCTGTGTCCCTACAACACACTTGAGACAAATGTGTGTGTGAGCCTGCATTGTGGGGTATATATAATATATTATAGAGCTGGGAAGGATCATTCTAAGCAGTGAGCTGTTCCAGTATTTGTAGGAAAATACCCAGTAGAAGCATCAAACACAGCACCAATACCTCCCATCAGTATTCCACCACAGTGCCATGTAACCCATGCCCTACACTCCCATCTACACCAATACTATACAGGCACAAACTAGTATATCTGACTAAAAGCCCCCAAAATATGAAGAACGGCCTATAGTTGAGTGTGGATATAAAATCTATGTGAGCAGAGCTAGAATAGAAATCACTGACCGCATTGAAGTCATTCTGACCATAAATCACCATGATATCAAGGTGAGGAGTTGTGTGTTACTGCTGGGAGGAAAGGGTTAACAGTGGAATATTAAGGTGCATTTCTGTGTGCAGTGTTACTAGTCAATGTAACAATTCAGTATGAGCTGCTCTTGGTGCCGGGGGAGGGAGATGCTCTCCTGAGCAAGATAGATGGGGAATGAACATGATATCTATATAGTGTAAGGCAGGGGGTCTCAAACCAGGTGATCATGTCTGATCAACTGGTTACATTATGTCTGATTACCTTGTCTAACAGTTTTTTCTCCCCTTTCTTTACCTTCCAGGTTCCCATAGTCACGTGAAATATCCCTGTTGCACTTGATTATGGCTCACTATTCACTATAGGATGTCTTATATCTAACATCACACTCTCACCCATCAGCACTCTATAGGTTTGTATAAGGTATGCGCTTACACATCCGGTCCTCCATAGGTATTTCCACTTATGTAACACTATCCCTATGATCACTCATAACTCATACCCTTGTAGTCAATTACAGCCTCCTCTCTCCCCCCTCCCCTTCTCCCTTTCCATCTATAATTTTGCCAGTACAATATTAGTTTACATTAGGCACACACTCACATATTCCTTTCCTTAGTGATTTATTGTAATTCACATTCACATACAATTCTCTATGCCTGCCCCATTACTACATTCATACCTACTTGACCCTATCCTGATACCCCTTGTCTCACCTTGTTGGTCCCTACACCTGTTATCATGTCCTTTCCTGTGTCTGTCTTGTCACACAACACATTTTAGCATATAACTTGTGCTCCTTATTACCTGTCCTGCCTATTAGAATTATGTCCATTATGTCCATGCATGGCCCAATGAATCAAGTCTGTACTTCATATTCATGGTTTAAGCCTTTGGGTTCCAATGTGCCCAGAGTATATATCCAGAAAGATTCCCTTTCTTTGAGCTTCCTAATTCTATTGCCTCCTCTGCGTATGGCTTGGACATGTTCGATGACTTGGAATCTTAATTGGATCACTGTGTGATTATGCGTCACAAAATGGTGTGGGACTGGTAATAGAATCTGCTTACAATGTATTGTTGACTTGTGTTTAGCTCAAAGAAAGAGAATCTTTCTGGATATGTACTCTGGGCACATTAGAACCCAAGGGCTTAAACCGTGAATATGAAGTAAAGACTTGATTCATTGGGCCGTGCACCATGTCACCAAGTGTCCAATTGCATTGTCCAATGGCTCACAATGGTTATGCGTTTTCATTGGATGGATAATCGAAGCCATGTTTTTTTCCTTTCTGTTGGGTTTGTTGTGTGAGTAGCCTATAGGATTAAGTTGGTTACCGCAGGCAGTGGATTTAACTTCCTGTCTTTGGTCCAGTGGTAGATGGATTGTCTGGTCTATGAGCTGTTATTGGTTTGAATGCAGGTGAATGCCCATGGGCTGCTTATGACTGTGTAAAATAGTATTGATTCATGATGGATTTCAGACTACATGTAGATATCTTCAGTCTTTCTATCCACATCATTTAAATGAACATTATCCATGCAGCTTGAAATTCATCCAATAAGAGAAGCAACCTTGTACAACCAATCTGATAAGGGCACAGTATATCCTAAGGGAAGGTTATGGCTATAAAAGGGGACTTCTTGGAGTCACCAGGTTGTTGATGGATGTTGCATGATCTAGTCTAAGCTCTTAGGAGCTGGCTAGGGGATCAGAACCAGGATGCCTTGTGGACTCGGTCTAGGGACTTTGGCTTCAACTAGAGGATCACTTGGCTACATGGCTTCAATCTAGGGGCTCCAATTCCGATTGGAGATCATAACCGCAATCTAGGGATTTCGACTCCGGCTGCCAGGATTATACCATATCATCATACCAGAGACTACTTAAGGAAGAAACCCAGGTTGGACAATTTTGTCACCTGGCTACAGACTTTGCAGACCTCAGCCAGCTTCCTAAATCTGGCGCTATTCTATTGTCGGTGGGTGCCCGACAAATTACACAGCTATGTAAAATTTTGGTTTATGAAACTTCAAATCCAGTGACTGATTATTATGTTTTCTAATGTCCTGATTTAAAAAAAAAAAAATTAATATTTTTTTTTAACCATCAAATATTGATTTTGTACAATCCATGTGTGAAGTTACATACAAGTGACATGAACAAGAAAAATACTTATTGTAACCAAAAATATTCACAATTTTATATATAAAATACATTTATTTATTGTACAGTCATTCTGCAACTTTATTAGAAATTTATTCTTGCACTTTTTCCTTTTCTCTAGATCCCCCTTTTCTCTTATAGAAGGCCTGTGGATCTTCTCTGTGAAGCATCCGGCAATCATGTTCACGTTTCATTTACTTTGGTATCGTCGTTCCATCTCCTTGATATTCCGATGAAAACCTTCTTGTTCTTCCCACCAGCACCAAGGTTTTCAGACAAGTAGTCCAAATAGGAATGTAAAAAATGTAACTTCAAATTCATTAGACAACCCAAGGCTTTGAAACGTTTCAGCATGTTCTCCACGATGGACTTAAATTTTGATTCTTTGTTGTTA
The DNA here is from genome assembly GCF_048569485.1 of Anomaloglossus baeobatrachus. Classification (NCBI taxonomy): domain Eukaryota; kingdom Metazoa; phylum Chordata; class Amphibia; order Anura; family Aromobatidae; genus Anomaloglossus; species Anomaloglossus baeobatrachus. Next base: position 9,847 of record NW_027444629.1, on the reverse strand, counting down.
CCTAGAAACGTATTTATTGCTTCTTTCAAAGAGTCCCAAGCCCTTTTTTCAACAGTTTTCATTATTGTTTAAAACACGTCATCCTTCATTCATGGGTTTCTGAATATCCGAACCCACAAAAATGCTTTTGTGCTGCCCCTGTGCCAGCAGCCGCCGTTGGTCGGATCCAGACCTTCTAAGAGAGTGGCTCGACCCGGGGGTCTCGCGGACATGTCGAATAAAAGGAGGAATGTAGATGTATGGGCTAGGCCGTATTAAGTTTGTGACGCCACCAACGGTGTGTGGTGAGGTGGGACACCACCGCTGCCGTTATGGGATACCCGGGAGAGATGTAGTGGCAGCTGGATGTTAACCCCTCCGTGTGTAGGGATGATTGCCCCGGGGCCCAGTGTCTTTGTGCAGGGTATGGTGATGGCAAGGGCCGGCGCGCCTGAGCAAGCAGGGGGATGTTTGGTTACTCACAGTAAATGAATCACACGAGTCTTTCGGTAAACCAAAGGTGCTGGTGGCCTGCCGCCCCGGCCGGTTGCATTCAGGTCCCCCACCCAGGCTGGTGGTCGCTGTCCTTTACTCTGCACTTGTTTTTGTGTATGGTGGACTGCCTGGTCTGGAACTCAGGAGTCCGCTCCCGGCTGGATATGGCCTAAGGAGCCGTGCCCGCAGGCGCTGGCCCGTGGGATCTAAGGGCCCTGGCGGTGGCCTTATCCCTATCAGTGGGCTGTTGTCTTCTTTGAGGGACTTTAGGTGGGATAGGACCTATAATCCTGCCCTCAATCATTTCATTAGCTAGGCCGCTGGTTTCGGTCCTGGCTTCAGGGTCCTAGGTGACTAGGGTTTCAGGTCGGCTGTGTGTTTCCTAAGTGAGGAAAGGTGTTGTGCGGGGGCCTATCTGTAACTACCTGGTTTTGCCAGGGCATCACACCTTCCTTCAGACTTGATTCTGACAGTCCCTGAAACTTGGTACACAGGTACTTAAACATCTCTCCTTCTTTCAGTAGCGCTTTCACAAACAGCTTCATCAGTCCAAGCTTACAGTGGAGTGGTGGCAAGAGAACTTTAGGTGGGATCAACTAAGCTTTATGCAACAATGTTCTTGAGTCCCGGTTACAAAGATGTTCTTGTTGGCCAATTTTTTTTGCTCCAGTGAAGAGTCCTAACCTGGCTTTCCAATTCACACAAAAAGCATGTGTTCTGCCTTCTTTTACGTAATGCTGTGAATCTCTAGCATACAGCTAAACCCTAGTTCACATTTCAAATAAACAGACTGTGGAGTTCAATAGCCTTGATTTATTAGCTGGTAACGTGAACTTGATTGCAGTATACATGGAATATACAGTGAATATAGGAATATCCAAGATGCAGTTGAAGACAGAATACGGTATATCCAAGATACTGTTTTATACGGGTAAAAACTATAACAAGAAAATGATTACAGTCAGTACAGTGTTAATACAGAGTTAACATAGCATAACAGTACATGAGATGCAGTTCTTACGAGAATGTAGGTGAAAGGTCACTGCATCTGCAATACATAGAAATCTTATCTAGACAAACAAGACAGGGATGACACTAAAGGTGTAGAAGTACAATGTACAATGCATTTACTACACTCTTCCATCTAGGATTCTATCACTAACACATGTAATTTGCTTTGCTCACCGGATTACACTAGGCAGGGGTGAATGTACAGAGAGGTAAGTCGGCATGTCCTTTCCTGACAAATCCAAAGAGAAAATGGCTGCAGGCTTCTTCTCAGCTCAGGGAGGCATTCCTTACCCAGAATACATTTAGCTTAAAGGGAAACTCAGCAATTCAAAAGAATAACAATGACCTCTAGGGGTTGTAACAGAAATTTCAATGAATGACTATTAGCAGGCTGCCATGAGGCAGAACAGCATGGGTATTTAATATATCCTCCTTGCTGCCCAAGAAGCAATGAGAACATTTTTAGACCACCACATATTGACCATCCATGCTCCTTGTAGTTAAGTTTCTTGAGAATAAAGTCTAAATTCTCACAGCTTTCTTCCAAGTGCATAGCATGTGTGACGCCCTGGACTAGCCAGGTAGTCACAAACACAAAATCACACACACCCCCTCCCCTGGATAGTCTACATCAGTCACACAAAATCCTTGTTGCCTCCTCCAGGGTCTGATGTCCACACCAGGTGGGGCGGAGCCAGGCGGTTGGCCCCACCCACCGAGGAGTTCACAGGCCTGGAGGCGGGAAAAAGCAGTTAGTTTAGTTTTGTAGTGGAAAGTGAGAGGACAGAAACTGTTAGTGTCTGGGTAGGAGCCCAGGCACTGTCAGCAAGGTCGGCAGACGGTGGTGGCCGTCTGCAGGAGGTGGTACAAGTCAGCTGAACCGTAGGACCGGGGACGGGCGGTGACCCGAGGGGAACTGAACCGGTGAGCGGATCTGTACCAAGCACAAAGGCAGGGCCATTGGACCCTGACCAGGCTAGGAGCCGCCGACAATGGTCAAATCCGAGAGTGACCGGAATCCCAGGGGTTCCCTAACACCCAAGACCCGACAGAAGGCAACCGTCCACACCGTGAGGATAAAAAGCCACCGCCATAGGCTAGAGATCCAAGGGCCAGCGCCTGCGGGCAAACGGGCTCCCTCGGTACGTACACCCCAGCCATCCAGCCTCCCCGTACCGCCACCGGGCCCCGGGATCACCAACCCCTACCCACGGAGGGGGAACCAACATCCTAGCTGCTCCCTGCCATCGCTCCCGGGATCCCCGTCACCAGCAGTGGTGGTGCCCATTATCACCACGACCTGTGGGTGACGTCACTAACTATCTCCCCAAACAAACCACCCCCTTTTCACTCGTGGGCGAGGAGCGCTGCTCGAGTCCCCGGATCTGGCCCTCCGCTCGAGCCACCGAGCAGCAGCAGCAGCAGAAGTCCCCGAACCCGAGCGTAGCGTGCGTGGCCCCTCTGCCCGCGACACATGCCCTACACACACTGAAGAATACTTACTGCCATTGAGCAGTAGCACAGCTTTCAGACTTTTTGGATGAAACAATGACGTGTCTCCACTCGCTCACATTGTACTTAATGTTACATTTTCCATCAGCACAGGAACATCGCTTGAATACACTAGAGCACCATCTTCAGAAAAGTATGGAGGGAATCTTTTCAGAATTCTAACCTTTTGGAAACCTATTGTCACGCTCTCCGGGTCCCCTGCTCTGCCCCCCGGCTCACCTGCCACGCTCCCCGGCTTCCCTGCTTCGCTCCCCGGCTCCTCTGGCAGACATCCCCCGCTCCACGGTCTCCAGCCTCCACCACCTGCGGTCCCCAGGCGGCCCGGTCCCCGCTCCCGGCGCCCGTCGGCAGCCCTGCTCCAGGCCGGCTCCCCTGCTTCCTATACACCGCTCCGTGCCCTGGCTTCTGGCACCCGGGCCTCGCGCATGCGCATTAGGGCGCGCGCGCGGTCATTGACCCTCTCTTAAAGGGCCAGCGTCCAGTGACAGGAAATTGAACACACAGGTACAGGGTATAAAGGGGTTTAATGTCCAAGTGGGCGGGGCCTGTTCTTCGTGTTTCCTAAGCTAGGAGTCAGGTCTCCTTGTGTCTCTGTGATATACTTACCTATCTCTCTTCTAGAGCCGCTCCTGCCTCGCCATCCGGTCCTGCCGATTCCCGAACCCCGAACGCTGACTATCTGCCATCCCGTCAGTCCGTACCATCTCTGATCCCTGTGGTGACCCGTCCTCTCGCTCCATCGGTTCCGGACTCTGCCTGACATCTCGGCCTCCGAACCTGAGCTCCGTCACCCGGACTACCATCAGTGACTCCGTGGTCCCAGGGACTTCTCCATTCCACTCTTTTGCACGGACTGTCCTGCTACCCGTAGTGCTCCGGCTACCGGACCCCTTGCCTTCATTAAGGTGTTCGGCCCAGTAGATCCACCTCCTGGGTCTGCCCGTCCACCTGGCCCTAACACCTATAGAATCAGTGTTTGTGAAAAAACTGTACGTGATGATATTTTTTCAATATTTTTACTGAGTCCAATGATCGAAAGTATGAAAAAAATCACATCTTTCAAAAATTTTTACCCTTGGAAACCTGTGTTATTATTACTATGCACGAGCCCTAAATTGTCTGAAAAACAACAAATATGCTGGTTGGATAGACCTTGACCCCACAATTCAACGGCCACAATTAAGGAGAAAAGTGCTAAGAGAGTTAAATTTGCCCCTGAAATAACCCATGATACGGGCCAAGGAGGGACACACCATTTTGATCCGAAAATAGCCCAACACCATGAGAGACGGGCAAATCCGTGAAAAGACAAAGTTCCAAGCTACAACTGACGCAGGATCTACAGCACATACGCCCATTGTAATTGTTCATGATTTCCGGCCACTACGCATTTCAGCCTTCAGGGACCTGGTAATTCGAATGCTATGTCCAGGAGTAGAGATGAGCGAACCGGTTCCGGTTCGGCTCGAGGTCGGTTCGCCGAACGGAGCTCCCGTTCGAGTTCGGCTCGTCGAACGTTCGACGAACCGAACTCGAGCCAATAGGAAACAATGGCAGGCAATCACAAACACAGTAAAACACCTAGAAAACACCCTCAAAGGTGTCCAAAAGGTGACAAACAACTCACAACACAACACAAACACATGGGAAAGTGACAAGGACATATACTCATGCGAAAACAAAACAGCTGGACAAGGAAAAAGAGGAGGACACACAGATATAGGCATGGCACGCCATTCTAAAATCATGTAAAACACCGCAAGGTGACTCCAAGCGGAGTCTCCCTTTTTTCCAAAAATTGGGCCCCACACACACCCACCCCTTCAGTGGCAGCAGTTGTGCCCCAGTTGTACACTTCACAGCTACATTTGCATCAAGCACATTCAAAAATACGCTATTCTTAACCGTCCCCAGGATGACACCGGGGTAGGTAGCAAAGTCTTTCCTGATCCCAGCTCTGTTCATCTTGGCTTCTTTTAAAAACACAGCAAGCAAGGGTTACTCCAAGCGGAGTCTCCCTTTTTTCCAAAAATTGGGCCACACAGACACCCACCCCATCAGTGGCAGGACTTGGGCCCTAGTTGCAAACAGGATGTTTTGATTTGCATCAAGCACATTCAAAAATACGCCATTCTTATCCGTCCCCAGGATGACACCGGGGTAGGTAGATAAAGTCTTTGCTGACCCATGACTTGTTCATCTTGGCTTCTTTTAAAAACACAGCAAGCAAGGGTTACTCCAAGCGGAGTCTCCCTTTTTTCCAAAAATTGGGCCCCACAGACACCCACCCCATCAGTGGCAGCACTTGGGCCCTAGTTGCAAACAGGATGTTTTGATTTGCATCAAGCACATTCAAAAATACGCCATAATTAACCGTCCCCAGGATGACACCGGGGTAGGTAGCAAAGTCTTTCCTGATCCCAGCTCTGTTCATCTTGGCTTCTTTTAAAAACACAGCAAGCAAGGGTTACTCCAAGCGGAGTCTCCCTTTTTTCCAAAAATTGGGCCACACAGACACCCACCCCATCAGTGGCAGCACTTGGGCCCTAGTTGCAAACAGGATGTTTTGATTTGCATCAAGCACATTCAAAAATACGCCATAATTAACCGTCCCCAGGATGACACCGGGGTAGGTAGCAAAGTCTTTCCTGATCCCAGCTCTGTTCATCTTGGCTTCTTTTAAAAACACAGCAAGCAAGGGTTACTCCAAGCGGAGTCTCCCTTTTTTCCAAAAATTGGGCCACACAGACACCCACCCCATCAGTGGCAGCACTTGGGCCCTAGTTGCAAACAGGATGTTTTGATTTGCATCAAGCACATTCAAAAATACGCCATTCTTATCCGTCCCCAGGATGACACCGGGGTAGGTAGACTAAGTCTTTGCTGACCCATGACTTGTTCATCTTGGCTTCTTTTAAAAACACAGCAAGCAAGGGTTACTCCAAGCGGAGTCTCCCTTTTTTCCAAAAATTGGGCCACACAGACACCCACCCCATCAGTGGCAGCACTTGGGCCCTAGTTGCAAACAGGATGTTTTGATTTGCATCAAGCACATTCCAAAATTCGCCATAATTAACCGTCCCCAGGATGACACCGGGGTAGGTAGCAAAGTCTTTCCTGATCCCAGCTCTGTTCATCTTGGCTTCTTTTAAAAACACAGCAAGCAAGGGTTACTCCAAGCGGAGTCTCCCTTTTTTCCAAAAATTGGGCCACACAGACACCCACCCCATCAGTGGCAGCACTTGGGCCCTAGTTGCAAACAGGATGTTTTGATTTGCATCAAGCACATTCAAAAATACGCCATAATTAACCGTCCCCAGGATGACACCGGGGTAGGTAGCAAAGTCTTTCCTGATCCCAGCTCTGTTCATCTTGGCTTCTTTTAAAAACACAGCAAGCAAGGGTTACTCCAAGCGGAGTCTCCCTTTTTTCCAAAAATTGGGCCCCACACACACCCACCCCTTCAGTGGCAGCAGTTGTGCCCCAGTTGTACACTTCATAGCTACATTTGCATCAAGCACATTCAAAAATACGCTATTCTTAACCGTCCCCAGGATGACACCGGGGTAGGTAGCAAAGTCTTTCCTGATCCCAGCTCTGTTCATCTTGGCTTCTTTTAAAAACACAGCAAGCAAGGGTTACTCCAAGCGGAGTCTCCCTTTTTTCCAAAAATTGGGCCACACAGACACCCACCCCATCAGTGGCAGCACTTGGGCCCTAGTTTCAAACAGGATGTTTTGATTTGCATCAAGCACATTCAAAAATACGCCATAATTAACCGTCCCCAGGATGACACCGGGGTAGGTAGCAAAGTCTTTCCTGATCCCAGCTCTGTTCATCTTGGCTTCTTTTAAAAACACAGCAAGCAAGGGTTACTCCAAGCGGAGTCTACCTTTTTTCCAAAAATTGGGCCACACAGACACCCACCCCATCAGTGGCAGCACTTGGGCCCTAGTTGCAAACAGGATGTTTTGATTTGCATCAAGCACATTCAAAAATACGCCATAATTAACCGTCCCCAGGATGACACCGGGGTAGGTAGCAAAGTCTTTCCTGATCCCAGCTCTGTTCATCTTGGCTTCTTTTAAAAACACAGCAAGCAAGGGTTACTCCAAGCGGAGTCTCCCTTTTTTCCAAAAATTGGGCCCCACACACACCCACCCCTTCAGTGGCAGCAGTTGTGCCCCAGTTGTACACTTCACAGCTACATTTGCATCAAGCACATTCAAAAATACGCTATTCTTAACCGTCCCCAGGATGACACCGGGGTAGGTAGCAAAGTCTTTCCTGATCCCAGCTCTGTTCATCTTGGCTTCTTTTAAAAACACAGCAAGCAAGGGTTACTCCAAGCGGAGTCTCCCTTTTTTCCAAAAATTGGGCCACACAGACACCCACCCCATCAGTGGCAGCACTTGGGCCCTAGTTTCAAACAGGATGTTTTGATTTGCATCAAGCACATTCAAAAATACGCCATAATTAACCGTCCCCAGGATGACACCGGGGTAGGTAGCAAAGTCTTTCCTGATCCCAGCTCTGTTCATCTTGGCTTCTTTTAAAAACACAGCAAGCAAGGGTTACTCCAAGCGGAGTCTACCTTTTTTCCAAAAATTGGGCCACACAGACACCCACCCCATCAGTGGCAGCACTTGGGCCCTAGTTGCAAACAGGATGTTTTGATTTGCATCAAGCACATTCAAAAATACGCCATAATTAACCGTCCCCAGGATGACACCGGGGTAGGTAGCAAAGTCTTTCCTGATCCCAGCTCTGTTCATCTTGGCTTCTTTTAAAAACACAGCAAGGAAGGGTTACTCCAAGCGGAGTCTCCCTTTTTTCCAAAAATTGGGCCCCACACACACCCACCCCTTCAGTGGCAGCAGTTGTGCCCCAGTTGTACACTTCACAGCTACATTTGCATCAAGCACATTCAAAAATACGCTATTCTTAACCGTCCCCAGGATGACACCGGGGTAGGTAGCAAAGTCTTTCCTGATCCCAGCTCTGTTCATCTTGGCTTCTTTTAAAAACACAGCAAGCAAGGGTTACTCCAAGCGGAGTCTCCCTTTTTTCCAAAAATTGGGCCACACAGACACCCACCCCATCAGTGGCAGCACTTGGGCCCTAGTTGCAAACAGGATGTTTTGATTTGCATCAAGCACATTCAAAAATACACCATAATTAACCGTCCCCAGGATGACACCGGGGTAGGTAGCAAAGTCTTTCCTGATCCCAGCTCTGTTCATCTTGGCTTCTTTTAAAAACACAGCAAGGAAGGGGTTACTCCAAGCGGAGTCTCCCTTTTTTCCAAAAATTGGGCCCCACACACACCCACCCCTTCAGTGGCAGCAGTTGTGCCCCAGTTGTACACTTCACAGCTACATTTGCATCAAGCACATTCAAAAATACGCTATTCTTAACCGTCCCCAGGATGACACCGGGGTAGGTAGCAAAGTCTTTCCTGATCCCAGCTCTGTTCATCTTGGCTTCTTTTAAAAACACAGCAAGCAAGGGTTACTCCAAGCGGAGTCTCCCTTTTTTCCAAAAATTGGGCCACACAGACACCCACCCCATCAGTGGCAGCACTTGGGCCCTAGTTGCAAACAGGATGTTTTGATTTGCATCAAGCACATTCAAAAATACGCCATAATTAACCGTCCCCAGGATGACACCGGGGTAGGTAGCAAAGTCTTTCCTGATCCCAGCTCTGTTCATCTTGGCTTCTTTTTTTAAAAACACAGCAAGCAAGGGTTACTCCAAGCGGAGTCTCCCTTTTTTCCAAAAATTGGGCCACACAGACACCCACCCCATCAGTGGCAGCACTTGGGCCCTAGTTGCAAACAGGATGTTTTGATTTGCATCAAGCACATTCAAAAATACGCCATAATTAACCGTCCCAAGGATGACACCGGGGTAGGTAGCAAAGTCTTTCCTGATCCCAGCTCTGTTCATCTTGGCTTCTTTTAAAAACACAGCAAGCAAGGGTTACTCCAAGCGGAGTCTCCCTTTTTTCCAAAAATTGGGCCCCACACACACCCACCCCTTCAGTGGCAGCAGTTGTGCCCCAGTTGTACACTTCACAGCTACATTTGCATCAAGCACATTCAAAAATACGCTATTCTTAACCGTCCCCAGGATGACACCGGGGTAGGTAGCAAAGTCTTTCCTGATCCCAGCTCTGTTCATCTTGGCTTCTTTTAAAAACACAGCAAGCAAGGGTTACTCCAAGCGGAGTCTCCCTTTTTTCCAAAAATTGGGCCACACAGACACCCACCCCATCAGTGGCAGCACTTGGGCCCTAGTTGCAAACAGGATGTTTTGATTTGCATCAAGCACATTCCAAATCAACAAGCATTTACTCTCCCCAGGATGACACAGGGGTAGTAAATTCCTTCTGGATCCATGACTTGTTCATTTTGATGAACGTCAGTCTGTCCACATTGTCACTGGACAGACGCGTGCGCTTATCTGTCAGCACACACCCAGCAGCACTGAATACACGTTCAGAGACAACGCTGGCAGCTGGACACGACAAAATCTCCAAGGCGTAACTGGAGAGCTCTGGCCATTTTTCTAGGTTTGAAGCCCAAAAGGAGCAAGGCTCCAGTTGCACAGTCATGGCATCGATGTTCATTTGGAGATACTCCTGTATCATCCTCTCCAGCCGTTGAGTATGTGTCAGACTTGTTGTCTCTGGTGGCCTTGCAAAAGAGGGTCTAAAAAAATTATGAAAAGATTCCATAAAATTGCTGTTACCGGCACCAGATACGGTCCTACTGGTACGGGTAGACTGTTGAAGATGACGAGACCGTCCCATGTTTGTCAAGTTACAACTGGGAGATTCCCTCCCTGC
>NW_027444628.1:0-19892 GCF_048569485.1 Anomaloglossus baeobatrachus | reverse complement strand
ATGATGTCATAATGGTCGATGATGTCATAATGGGTCGATGATGTCATAATGGGTCGATGATGTCATAATGGGTCGATGATGTCATAATGGGTCGTTGATGTCATAAAGGGTCGATGATGTCATAATGGTCGATGATGTCATAATGGGACGATGATGTCATAATGGGTCGATGATGTCATAATGACCGATGATGTCATAATGGGTCGATGATGTCATAATGGGTCGATGATGTCATAATGGGTCGATGATGTCATAATGGGTCGATGATGTTATTATGGGTCGATGATGTTATGGGTCGATGATGTCATAATGGGTCGATGATGTCATAATGGGTCGATGAAGTCATAATGGTCGATGATGTCATTATGGGTCGATGATGTCATAATGGGTCGATGATGTCATAATGGGTCGATGATGTCATAATGGGTCGATGATGTCATAATGGGTCGATGATGTCATAATGGGTCGATGATGTCATAATGGGTCGATGATGTCATAATGGGTCGATGATGTCATAATGGGTCGATGATGTCATAATGGGTCGATGATGTCATAATGGGTCGATGATGTCATAATGGTCGATGATGTCATAATGGGTCGATGATGTCATAATGGGTCGATGATGTCATAATGACCGATGATGTCATAATGGGTCGATGATGTCATAATGGGTCGATGATGTCATAATTGTCGATGATGTCATAATGGGTCGATGATGTCATAATGACCGATGATGTCATAATGGGTCGATGATGTCATAATAGGTCGATGATGTCATAATGGGTCGATGATGTCATAATGGGTCGATGTCATAATGGTCGACGATGTCATGATGGTCGATGATGTCATAATGGGTCGATGATGTCATAATTGTTCGATTATGTCATAATGGGTCGATGTCAAAATGGGTCAATGATGTCATAATGGCCGATGATGTCATAATGGGTCGATAATGTCATAATGGTCGATGATGTCATAATTGTCGATGATGTCATAATGGGTCGATGATGTCATAATGGGTCGATGATGTCATAATGGGTCGATGATCTGATAATGGTCGATGATGTCATAATGGGTCGATGATGTCATAATGGGTCGATGATGTCATAATGGGTCGATGATGTCATAATGGTCGATGATGGCATAGTGGGTCGATGATGTCATAATGGGTCGATGATGTCATAATGGGTCGATGATGTCATAATGGTCGATGATGGCATAGTGGGTCGATGATGTAATAATGGGTCGATGATGTCATAATGGGTCGATGATGTCATAATAAGTCGAAGATGTCATAATGGTCGATGATGTCATAATGGGTCGATGATGTCATAATGGTTCGATGATGTCATAATGGTCGATGATGTCATAATGGTCCATGTCATAATGGGTCGATTATGTCATAATGGGTCGATGATGTCATAATGGTCGATGATGTCATAATGGTCGATGATGTCATAATGGGTCGATGATGTCATAATGGGTCGATGATGTCATAATGGCCGATGATGTCATAATGGGTTGATGATGTCATAGTGGTCGATGATGTCATAATGGGTCGATGATGTCATAATGACCGATGATGTCATAATGGTCGATGATTTCATAATGGTCGATGATGTCATAATGGGTCGATGATGTCATAATGGGTCGATGATGTCATAATGGGTCGATGATGTCATAAAGAGTCGATGATGTCATAATGGGTCGATGATGTCATAATGGGTCGATGATGTCATAATGGTCGATGATGTCATAATGGTCGATGATGTCATAATGGGTCGATGATGTCATAATGGGTCGATGATGTCATAATGGTCGATGATGTCATAATGGGTCGATGATGTCATAATGGCCGATGATGTCATAATGGGTCGATGATGTCATAATGGGTCGATGTCAAAATGGGTCAATGATGTCATAATGGCCGATGATGTCATAATGGGTCGATAATGTCATAATGGTCGATGATGTCATAATTTTTCGATGATGTCATAATGGGTCGATGATGTCATAATGGGTCGATGATGTCATAATTGTCGATGATGTCATAATGGGTCGATGATGTCATAATGGGTCGATGATGTCATAATGGGTCGATGATGTCATAATGGGTCGATGATGTCATAATGGTCGATGATGGCATAGTGGGTCGATGATGTCATAATGGGTCGATGATGTCATAATGGGTCGATGATGTCATAATGGTCGATGATGTCATAATGGGTCGATGATGTCATAATGGGTCGATGATGTCATAATGGGTCGATGTCACAATGACCGATGATGTCATAATGGGTCGATGATGTCATAATGAGTCGATTATGTCATAATGGGTCGATGATGTCATAATGGGTCGATGATGTCATAATGGGTCGATGATGTCATAATGACCGATGATGTCATAATGGTCGAAGATGTCATAATGGGTCGATGATGTCATAATGGTCGATGATGTTATAATGGGTCGATTATGTCATAATGGGTCAATGATGTCATAATGGGTCGATGATGTCATAATGGTCGATGATGTCATAATGGTCGATGATGTCATAATGGGTCGATGATGTCATATGGGTCGATAATGTCATAATGGTCGATAATGTCATAATGTGTCGATGATGTCATAATGGGTCGATGATGTCATAATGGGTCGATGATGTCATAATGGTCGATGATGTCATAATGGTCGATGATGTCATAATGGTCGATGATGTCATAATGGGTCGATGATGTCATAATGGGTCGATGATGTCATAATGGTCGATGATGTCATAATGGGTCGATGATGTCATAATGACCGATGTCATAATGGGTCGATGATGTCATAATGGGTCAATGATGTCATAATGGGTCGATGATGTCATAATGACCGATGTCATAATGGGTCGATGATGTCATAATGGGTCGATGATGTCACAATGGGTCGATGATGTCATAATGGGTCGATGATGTCATAATGGTCGATCATGTCATAATGGTCGATGATGTCATAATGGTCGATCATGTCATAATGGTCGATGATGTCATAATGGGTCGATGATGTCATAATGGTCGATGATGTCATAATGGTCGATGTCATAATAGGTCGGTGATGTCATAATGGGTCGATGATGTCATAATGGGTCGATGATGTCATAATGGGTCGATGATGTCATTATGGGTCGATGATGTCATAATGGGTCGATGATGTCATAATGGTCGATGATGTTATTATGGGTCGATGATGTCATAATGGGTCAATGATGTCATAATGGGTCGATGATGTCATAATGGGTCGATGAAGTTATAATGGCCGATGATGTCATAATGGTCGATGATGTCATAATGGGTCGATGATGTCATAATGGGTCGATGATGTCATAATGACCGATGATGTCATAATGGGTCGATCATGTCATAATGGTCGATGATGTCATAATGGTCGATGATGTCATAATGGGTCGATGTCATAATGGGTCGATGTCATAATGGTCGATGATGTCATAATGGTCGATGTCATAATGGGTCGATGATGTCATAATGGGTCGATGATGTCATAATGGGTCGATGATGTCATAATGGTCGATGATGTCATAATGGGTCGATGATGTCATAATGGGTCGATGATGTCATAAAGGGTCGATGATGTCATAATGGGTCGATGATGTCATAATGGTCGATGATGTCATAATGGTCGATGATGTCATAATGGCTCGATGATGTCATAATGGCCGATGATGTCATAATGGGTCGATGATGTCTTAATGGTCGATGATGTCTTAATGGTCGATGATGTCATAATGGGTCGATGTCAAAATGGGTCAATGATGTCATAATGGCCGATGATGTCATAATGGGTCGATAATGTCATAATGGTCGATGATGTCATAATGTTTCGATGATGTCATAATGGGTCGATGATGTCATAATGGGTCGATGTCATAATTGTCGATGATGTCATAATGGGTCGATGATGTCATAATGGGTCGATGATGTGATAATGGTCGATGATGTCATAATGGGTCGATGATGTCATAATGGGTAGATGATGTCATAATGGGTCGATGATGTCATAATGGTCGATGATGGCATAGTGGGTCGATGATGTCATAATGGGTCGATGATGTCATAATGGGTCGATGATGTCATAATAAGTCGATGATGTCATAATGGTCGATGATGTCATAATGGGTCGATGATGTCATAATGGTTCGATGATGTCATAATGGTCGATGATGTCATAATGGTCCATGATGTCATAATGGGTCGATGATGTCATAATAGGTCGATGATGTCATAATGGTCGATGATGTCATAATGGTCGATGATGTCATAATGGGTCGATGATGTCATAATGAGTCGATGATGTCATAATGGGTCGATGATGTCATAATGGCCGATGATGTCATAATGGGTTGATGATGTCATAGTGGTCGATGATGTCATAATGGGTCGATGATGTCATAATGGCCGATGATGTCATAATGGTCGATGATTTCATAATGGTCGATGATGTCATAATGGGTCGATGATGTCATAATGGGTCGATGATGTCATAATGGGTCGATGATGTCATAATGAGTCGATAATGTCATAATGGGTCGATGATGTCATAATGGTCGATGATGTCATAATGGTCGATGATGTCATAATGGTCGATGTTGTCAAAATTGTCGATGATGTCATAATGGGTCGATGATGTCATAATGGGTCGATGATGTCATAATGGGTCGATGATGTCATAATGGGTCGATGATGTGATAATGGTCGATGATGTCATAATGGGTCGATGATGTCATAATGGGTCGATGATGTGATAATGGTCGATGATGTCATAATGGGTCATTGATGTCATAATGGTCGATGATGTCATAATGGTCTATGATGTCATAATGGGTCGATGATGTCATAATGGTCGATGATGTCATAATGGGTCGATGATGTCATAATGGGTCGATGATGTCATAATGGGTCGATGTCACAATGACCGATGATGTCATAATGGGTCGATGATGTCATAATGAGTCAATGATGTCATAATGGGTCGATGATGTCATAATGGGTCGATGATGTCATAATGGGTCGATGATGTCATAATGACCGATGATGTCATAATGGGTCGATGATGTCATAATGGGTCGATGATGTCATAATGGGCCGATGATGTCATAATGGGACGATGATGTCATAATGGGTCGATGATGTCATAATGGTCGATGATGTCATAATCGGTCGATGATGTCATAATGGGTCGATGATGTCATAATGGTCGAAGATGTCATAATCGGTCAATGATGTCATAATGGGTCGATGATGTCATAATGGTCGAAGATGTCATAATGGGTCGATGATGTTATAATGGGTCGATGATGTCATAATGGGTCAATGATGTCATAATGGGTCGATGATGTCATAATGGTCGATGATGTCATAATGGGTCGATGATGTCATATGGGTCGATAATGTCATAATGGTCGATGATGTCATAATGGTCGATGATGTCATAATGGTCGATGTTGTCAAAATTGTCGATGATGTCATAATGGGTCGATGATGTCATAATGGGTCGATGATGTCATAATGGGTCGATGATGTCATAATGGGTCGATGATGTCATAATGGGTCGATGATGTGATAATGGTCGATGATGTCATAATGGGTCGATGATGTCATAATGGGTCGATGATGTGATAATGGTCAATGATGTCATAATGGGTCATTGATGTCATAATGGTCGATGATGTCATAATGGTCTATGATGTCATAATGGGTCGATGATGTCATAATGGTCGATGATGTCATAATGGGTCGATGATGTCATAATGGGTCGATGATGTCATAATGGGTCGATGTCACAATGACCGATGATGTCATAATGGGTCGATGATGTCATAATGAGTCGATGATGTCATAATGGGTCGATGATGTCATAATGGGTCGATGATGTCATAATGGGTCGATGATGTCATAATGACCGATGATGTCATAATGGGTCGATGATGTCATAATGGGTCGATGATGTCATAAAGGGCCGATGATGTCATAATGGGACGATGATGTCATAATGGGTCGATGATGTCATAATGGTCGATGATGTCATAATCGGTCGATGATGTCATAATGGGTCGATGATGTCATAATGGTCGAAGATCTCATAATGGGCCGATGATTTCATAATGGGTCGATGATGTCATAATGGTCGATGATGTCATAATCGGTCGATGATGTCATAATGGGTCGATGATGTCATAATGGTCGAAGATGTCATAATGGGTCGATGATGTTATAATGGGTCGATGATGTCATAATGGGTCAATGATGTCATAATGGGTCGATGATGTCATAATGGTCGATGATGTCATAATGGGTCGATGATGTCATATGGGTCGATAATGTCATAATGGTCGATAATGTCATAATGGGTCGATGATGTCATAATGGGTCGATGATGTCATAATGGGTCGATGATGTCATAATGGGTCGATGATGTCATAATGGTCGATGATGTCATAATGGTCGATGATGTCATAATGGGTCGATGATGTCATAATGGGTCGATGATGTCATAATGGGTCGATGATGTCATAATGGGTCGATGATGTCATAATGGGTCGATGATGTCATAATGGTCGATGATGTCATAATGGTCGATGATGTCATAATGGTCGATGATGTCATAATGGGTCGATGATGTCATAATGGTCGATGATGTCATAATGGGTCGATGATGTCATAATGACCGATGTCATAATGGGTCGATGATGTCATAATGGGTCGATGATGTCATAATGGGTCGATGATGTCATAATGGTCGATCATGTCATAATGGTCGATGATGTCATAATGGTCGATGATGTCATAATGGTCGATGATGTCATAATGGGTCGATGATGTCATAATGGGTCGATGATGTCATAATGGTCGATGATGTCACAATGGTCGATGTCATAATAGGTCGATGATGTCATAATGGGTCGATGATGTCATAATGGGTCGATGATGTCATAATGGGTCGATGATGTCATTATGGGTCGATGATGTCATAATGGGTCGATGATGTCATAATGGTCGATGATGTTATTATGGGTCGATGATGTCATAATGGGTCAATGATGTCATAATGGGTCGATGATGTCATAATGGGTCGATGAAGTTATAATGGTCGATGATGTCATAATGGTCGATGATGTCATAATGGGTCGATGATGTCATAATGGGTCGATGATGTCATAATGACCGATGATGTCATAATGGGTCGATGATGTCATAATGGTCGATGATGTCATAATGGGTCGATGATGTCATAATGGGTCGATGATGTCATAATGGGTCGATGTCATAATGGTCGATGATGTCATAATGGTCGATGTCATAATGGGTCGATGATGTCATAATGGGTCGATGATGTCATAATGGGTTGATGATGTCATAATGGTCGATGATGTCATAATGGGTCGATGATGTCATAATGGTCGATGATGTCATAATGGGTCGATGATGTCATAAAGGGTCGATGATGTCATAATGGTCGATGATGTCATAATGGGTCGATGATGTCATAATGGGTCGATGATGTCATAATGGTCGATGTCATAATGGGTCGATGATGTCATAATGGGTCGATGATGTCATAATGGGTCGATGTCATAATGGTCGATGATGTCCTAATGGTCGATGTCATAATGGGTCGATAATGTCATAATGGGTCGATGATGTCATAATGGTCGATGATGTCATAATGGGTCGATGATGTCATAATGGTCGATGATGTCATAATGGGTCGTTGATGTCATAAAGGGTCGATGATGTCATAATGGTCGATGATGTCATAATGGGTCGATGATGTCATAATGGTCGATGATGTCATAATGGTCGATGATGTCATAATGGGACGATGATGTCATAATGGGTCGATGATGTCATAATGACCGATGATGTCATAATGGGTCGATGATGTCATAATGGGTCGATGATGTAATAATGGGTCGATGATGTCATAATGGGTCGATGATGTCATAATGGTCGATGATGTTATTATGGGTCGATGATGTCATAATGGGTCAATGATGTCATAATGGTCGATGATGTCATAATGGGTCGATGATGTCATAATGGGTCGATGATGTCATAATGGTCGATGATGTCATAATGGTCGATGTCATAATGGGTCGATGATGTCATAATGGGTCGATGATGTCATAATGGTCGATGATGTCATAATGGGTCGATGATGTCATAATGGTCGATGATGTCATAATGGGTCGTTGATGTCATAAAGGGTCAATGATGTCATAATGGTCGATGATGTCATAATGGGTCGATGATGTCATAATGGGTCGATGATGTCATAATGGTCGATGATGTCATAATGGTCGATGATGTCATAATGGTCGATGATGTCATAATGGGTCGATGATGTCATAATGGCCGATGATGTCATAATGGCCGATGATGTCATAATGGGTCGATAATGTCATAATGGTCGATGATGTCATAATTTTTCGATGATGTCATAATGGGTCGATGATGTCATAATGGGTCGATGATGTCATAATTGTCGATGATGTCATAATAGGTCGATGATGTCATAATGGGTCGATGATGTGATAATGGTCGATGATGTCATAATGGGTCGATGATGTCATAATGGGTCGATGATGTCATAATGGTCGATGATGGCATAGTGGGTCGATGATGTCATAATGGGTCGATGATGTCATAATGGGTCGATGATGTTATAATAAGTCGATGATGTCATAATGGTCGATGATGTCATAATGGGTCGATGATGTCATAATGGTTCGATGATGTCATAATGGTCGATGATGTCATAATGGTCCATGATGTCATAATGGGTCGATGATGTCATAATGGGTCGATGATGTCATAATGGTCGATGATGTCATAATGGTCGATGATGTCATAATGGGTCGATGATGTCATAATGGGTCGATGATGTCATAATGGCCGATGATGTCATAATGGGTCGATGATGTCATAGTGGTCGATGATGTCATAATGGGTCGATGATGTCATAATGGCCGATGATGTCATAATGGTCGATGATTTCATAATGGTCGATGATGTCATAATGGGTCGATGATGTCATAATGGGTCGATGATGTCATAATGGGTCGATGATGTCATAATGGGTCGATGATGTCATAATGGTCGATGATGTCATAATGGTCGATGATGTCATAATGGGTCGATGATGTCATAATGGGTCGATGATGTCATAATGGGTCGATGATGTCATAATGGTCGATGATGTCATAATGGGTCGATGATGTCATAATGGGTCGATGATGTGATAATGGTCGATGATGTCATAATGGGTCGATGATGTCATAATGGGTCGATGATGTCATAATGGTCGATGATGTCATAATGGGTCATTGATGTCATAATGGTCGATGATGTCATAATGGTCTATGATGTCATAATGGGTCGATGATGTTATAATGGTCGATGATGTCATAATGGGTCGATGATGTCATAATGGGTCGATGATGTCATAATGGGTCGATGTCACAATGACCGATGATGTCATAATGGGTCGATGATGTCATAATGAGTCGATGATGTCATAATGGGTCGATGATGTCATAATGGGTCGATGATGTCATAATGACCGATGATGTCATAATGGGTCGATGATGTCATAATGGGTCGATGATGTCATAATGGGTCGATGATGTCATAATGGGCCGATGATGTCATAATGGGTCGATGATGTCATAATGGGTCGATGATGTCATAATGGGTCGATGATGTCATAATCGGTCGATGATGTCATAATGGGTCGATGATGTCATAATGGTCGAAGATGTCATAATAGGCCGATGATGTCATAATGGGTCGATGGTGTCATAATGGGTCGATGTCATAATGGTCGATGATGTCATAATCGGTCGATGATGTCATAATGGGTCGATGATGTCATAATGGTCGAAGATGTCATAATGGGTCGATGATGTCATAATGGTCGATGATGTTATAATGGGTCGATGATGTCATAATGGGTCAATGATGTCATAATGGGTCGATGATGTCATAATGGTCGATGATGTCATAATGGTCGATGATGTCATAATGGGTCGATGATGTCATAATGGGTCGATGATGTCATAATGGGTCGATGATGTCATAATGGTCGATGATGTCATAATGGTCGATGATGTCATAATTGTCGATGATGTCATAATGGGTCGATGATGTCATAATGGGTCGATGATGTCATAATGGTCGATGATGTCATAATGGGTCGATGATGTCATAATGACCGATGTCATAATGGGTCGATGATGTCATAATGGGTCAATGATGTCATAATGGGTCGATGATGTCATAATGACCGATGTCATAATGGGTCGATGATGTCATAATGGGTCGATGATGTCATAATGGGTCGATGATGTCATAATGGGTCAATGATGTCATAATGGGTCGATGATGTCATAATGACCGATGTCATAATGGGTCGATGATGTCATAATGGGTCGATGATGTCATAATGGGTCGATGATGTCATAATGGGTCGATGATGTCATAATGGTCGATCATGTCATAATGGTCGATGATGTCATAATGGTCGATGATGTCATAATGGGTCGATGATGTCATAATGGGTCGATGATGTCATAATGGTCGATGTCATAATAGGTCGATGATGTCATAATGGGTCGATGATGTCATAATGGGTCGATGATGTCATAATGGGTCGATGATGTCATTATGGGTCGATGATGTCATCATGGGTCGATGATGTCATAATGGTCGATGATGTTATTATGGGTCGATATTGTCATAATGGGTCAATGATGTCATAATGGGTCGATGATGTCATAATGGGTCGATGAAGTTATAATGGTCGATGATGTCATAATGGTCGATGATGTCATAATGGGTCGATGATGTCATAATGGTCGATGATGTTATAATGGGTCGATGATGTCATAATGGGTCAATGATGTCATAATGGGTCGATGATGTCATAATGGTCGATGATGTCATAATGGTCGATGATGTCATAATGGGTCGATGATGTCATATGGGTCGATAATGTCATAATGGTCGATAATGTGATGAAAAAGTGTATTTATTGTGCTTGAAGAACGTTTTCGGTCCAAATTGGACCTTCCTCAGTAGCACTAAGCATAAAAATAAAATACAAAAAATAAATAACATAGATACAAACGGTGTATATAACACTGAGGGCAAACAAAATAGTTACATGTACAGTGTACATTGCAATATTCAAATTCATATTCTTTAATAGAAAAAATCTCATACATATATTCATTTCATATATGTGACAATTTATACATTATTCTGTGATAAATAAATTTCATATTGACTCAGACTTTTTTTGAAGATAAAACATGAAATGAAGAGAAAAGGAGTAAAAATGGAGAAAGAGAAGAGGAGCCAAAGGGAAAAGAAGTTGGTTTGTATAGGGTTAATGGAAAGAGGATGTGTGATAAATGTCTTTAACAGTGAATGAGTGTGGTGGCAGGGAGAGACCGATTGATAGCATATGTATATAGTCATCAGGGGTGTAGGATGTGATAATATGATTACAGAGTAGGGTAAGATAGTATGAACACAAGCGCTATGTGTGGGAAAAGGTCATATAGGAATTGTAAGTATAGTGTAAATGAAAGTGAAAGACTGGATATGAGTAGTCTGAGAGAGAGGGAAAGGATTTATTGAATAGTCTGTGAAGAGGTAAATAGCCGTCAGACAGAAAGAGCTTCATACGTATATTAATTTCACAGATGTGGCAATTTGTACATTATTCTGTGACAAACAGATTTCATATGGCTCAGAGATTTACTGGAAAAATATGACATAAAAATGAAAAAACAAGGAGTGAGAGAAAAGAAAAGAAAAAGAGAAAAAGAAGAATCAAGAGAAAAACGGGGGAATGTTGGTTTGTACAGGGTTAATGGAGAGAGGGAGGAGGAGGTATAGTGGATGTCCATATGAGTAAATGAGAATGGTAGCAGGGAAAGATCTGTGGGTAGTATGTGTGTATTACCATCAGGGGTGTAGGATGTGATAGTGTGATTACAGAGTAAAGAGAATTGGTATGAACGTAAGCGCTGTGTGTGAGAGAATGTTATGTAAGAATTGTAAGCATTGTGTGAATGAAAGTGAATGACTGGATATGAGTATTAAGAAGGAGAGGGAAGGGATTTACAGGACAGTCTTGTGACGAGGTAAATAGCCATCAGAGGAGTATAGAGGAGGCTGAGAGGATTAAGTGAAACATGACAGGAACAACAAGTGAGGACGCCGAGGTGCTTACCAAATGTGAGGAGTGATGTGGCATGGACTGCGGGCACGGAATCCACCGCTGCATGGGGGCTGCCATGACAGTGGCCGATGGGGCCGGGCTAAATAAGGGCGGCAATCAGTCCAGGCAGTTCTGGTGTGGGATCACGCGTGCGCAGTAGGGGCAGACAGCTCAGTGAGTTAATCACAGGACGCATGCGTGAAGTCATTGAAGGTGCAGAGGCTTGTGCCAGGAGGAGGACAATGCATGTGTCAGAAATGCACATGGAGTAGGAATAGGGAACATGGAGCATGCGTGGAACTTACAGGGCTAGTACATTGCAAATGAATCAACTGTGCTGGATGTGCGCACAGTGTTATCTGGGGAAGATTAGATTGCGCCTGTGTTGGTGATTTATAGTGAGCAGATTATAGAAACACTGCGTGCCGGATCTCCATACTAGCTGATATGGGTGAGGACCTGTGATGGTGGTCGTAGAAGAGCAAAATAGGAGAACAACAGGAGCCACAGGATGAGATCAGTATTTTTTCTAAAAGAAAGAGAAAAAGAGTTAGAGAATATTCATACACATTATGGTTGAACAATAAACATTAATTATGTAAAAATACAAAACAGAGATTCATGAAAAAGATCATAAAAAGGATTGAAGGTCATATTCCCTATTTAAACCTTTAGGGGCTAGGGTGCTGAGCTCATGGATCCAATAGGCTTCTCTTTTTTTGAGAGTTTTAATCACATCACCCCCTCTCCTGGGACTGTCTATATGGTCAATGACTTGGAATTTGAGTTGTGAGATGGTATGTCTGGCAGATTTGAAATGATGAGGAATGGGTAAGAGAAGATTTTCGCATCTGATGGTAGATTTGTGTTTAGATATTCGATCTCCAATGTGTTGGGTGGTTTCGCCCACGTATAAGAGACCACATGGACATTTAATAATGTAGATTACGTTCGTCGATTTACACGTATAGAAATTGTGTACAGGATATTGCCTTCCATTGTGCGGGTTGTAAAAACTGTCGCCCTTTTGGACGTTGTTACATTGAGGACAACTGAGGCAAGGAAAGGTGCCAAATTTAGGTGTACCTAGGAATCTTTGTTTGGGAGTTTTTTGGATAGGACCCACATCTGCTCTAATAAGTTTATCCTTAATATTCGGTGGTCTTTTGTAACAGGGTAAAAAAGGTGTCCTAAACTCGGGAATGTTGGGGTATCCTTGTGTCAAAATATGCCAGTTTTTACGTATGGTTTTATGGATCTTGAAGGAGAAGGGGTGAAACGTGTGCGGAAAGGGTATTCGTTTCTCTTTATTCTCACTAGTATCAATGACATGGTGTCGGCTGCTTTCTAGTAGTGATAATGGATAACCCCTATTAGAGAATTTATTCTGCCTCTCTTGTAGTCTTAAATCCAACGTGTCCTTGTCAGATACTATCCTTTTAACCCTCTGGAACTGGGAAATGGGGATAGATTTTTTTACGGACATAGGGTGATGGCTGGAAAAATGTAGCAGGGTGTTTTTGTCAGTATTTTTGGTGAAAAGATCAGTGGATAAAATCCCCTCGGTGTCCTTCAGGACAGTGGTGTCCAAGAAATTGATTTTTTGTAGATCATATTGCAGGGTGAAGTGCAAACCAGGCCAAGTGGTGTTCAACTGATCAAAAAACTCGTGAAGGGCTCCAATGGGACCCTCCCAAACGCAAAAGACGTCGTCTATGTACCTTTTCCAAATCGGACAGAATTTCTGAAATAGTGGATTAGGGTAAACCACCTCGTCCTCGAATTTTGTCATGTAACTATTTGCGTAAGGGGGGGCCACATTAGAGCCCATCGCGGTACCCTGTGTCTGAAGGTAATAATTGTCACCAAAGAGAAAATAGTTTTCTTTCAAAACTAATGTCAATAAATCTACACATAAAGAAATCACAGATTGATCGAACTTATGTTGAGTAAGAAGGTCCTGGATTGCAATAATGCCAGTATCATGTGGTATACTAGTGTAGAGACTAGCTACATCCATAGTTACTAATAATGACTCTTTCTTTATCCGTCCTAATCCCTTGATGACTTGTAGGAACATACCAGTGTCGAGAAGGAAGGATTGGGTGGTCTTAATTAAAGGGGTAAGGATTTTCTCTAAGAAGATAGATAAGGGAGAGAGAATAGAATCTGATCCTGCCACTATAGGTCTGCCTGGTGGGTTATCAAGTCGTTTATGTACTTTAGGGAGTATATACAGAACCGGTGTGATGGGGTTAGATTTGGTGAGAAAATCAACCGTCTTGGAATCAATGGTACCCAGATGTAAGTGATGTAAAAGAGTATTCTCAATTTTTTTGGTCAGTGATGGTAGGGGGCTATGAGTTAGTTTTTTATATACTTGATCGTCGCTGAGTTGTCGGTCTATCTCCTTAATGTAGTCAACTTTATTCATTACAACAACCGCTCCGCCCTTATCTGCTGGTTTTATAATAAGGTCTTTGTCATTAGACAGGTCATTTAGTGCTTGGCGGTCTAATGGGGAAAGATTATTATGATAATAAAATTTACCAATACCAATATCATGTCGTAATTGTTGGAAATCAGATTTCACAAAATCAATAAAGGTTTCAACAGGTGAGGAACCAAGAGGAGGACGATATGTGCTCTTGGATTTTAAACCCAAATCGGTAACGGAAATGATAGACTGTTTAACCGGAGTGGCAGTTGAAAAAGGCTTACCATCAAAATGAGTTTTAATTCTCAGGTTTCTAAAGAACCGTTGTAGGTCCATGTCTAACTCAAAGGTATTGAGTTTAGCGGTTGGACAAAACGATAAGCCCTTTTGCAAAACTGCCAGTTGTGTGGTACTAAGAATTTTAGAGGACAGGTTTATCACTAAGGATTCTTTACCTGTGATCTGGTGGTTCTGAGGGTATCGAAACCTTCTGCACTGCCCGCCACGTCTTGTCTTTTTCTTCGTCCTGAATGACCGCCTCTTGGGCCTAAAAAAGGAACTTGGTTGCTTGTGGATGGGCCCCTGCGCTCGCTGTCTGTGCTGGAGTTGGAATGTTCTGAAAAAGACCGTCTGGATTGATAGCGGAATTTTGTTGAAGAGTAGTTGTCCTGCCATCTGTAGACCCTCCCTTGACTGTAGTCATCCGCGTCACGGATGAATTTGTTACGTTTGCGAATTTCAAGATCCTTCCTATGTTGTTCTAGGTTACTCTGAATCTTCTGTCTGAAGTTGTTGAACTCTTCCACTGTGGCACTTGCTGTCTCCAATTGTGCTTCAATGTTTCTTATACGTTCTTTGGTTTTGTTAATATCTCTTTGTAGGTAGTCAACCGTTAGTGTCATAAGGTCCAATGAACATTTGTTCAAGATCTGTTCAAATCTTTTCTTGTATTCAATATCCTCACTAAAGATAGTGGGACGTAGGGAAACCCGGAGTCCCCGGGGTATCCTCTGAGCCTTTAAGTACTCTGTAAGAGTGGCACAATGAAGTTCAAAGTTGATGAGATGACGTGATTCCTTTTCGAATTCTTTTCCTTTGGCCTCCTTTGGAGGGAGCAATAGGAAATCGCCAGAAATAGTAGTTTGCGATATGATTGTAGAAGTTTCCTCAGTGTTATAGGAAAACGTATTTGACATACTTGCTAGGAGTGCTCATTCAAAGGTACCATAGATATGAAGAAGAAAACGGCACTTCCTTCGTATATATTTTCAAAAGATGTTGGGGTGCACTTCAGGTTCCAAAGCCATACAACAAGAAGTAACAAGGCACTCCCAAAGTGTGATGAAAAAGTGTATTTATTGTGCTTGAAGAACGTTTTCGGTCCAAATTGGACCTTCCTCAGTAGCACTAAGCATAAAAATAAAATACAAAAAATAAATAACATAGATACAAACGGTGTATATAACACTGAGGGCAAACAAAATAGTTACATGTACAGTGTACATTGCAATATTCAAATTCATATTCTTTAATAGAAAAAATCTCATACATATATTCATTTCATATATGTGACAATTTATACATTATTCTGTGATAAATAAATTTCATATTGACTCAGACTTTTTTTGAAGATAAAACATGAAATGAAGAGAAAAGGAGTAAAAATGGAGAAAGAGAAGAGGAGCCAAAGGGAAAAGAAGTTGGTTTGTATAGGGTTAATGGAAAGAGGATGTGTGATAAATGTCTTTAACAGTGAATGAGTGTGGTGGCAGGGAGAGACCGATTGATAGCATATGTATATAGTCATCAGGGGTGTAGGATGTGATAATATGATTACAGAGTAGGGTAAGATAGTATGAACACAAGCGCTATGTGTGGGAAAAGGTCATATAGGAATTGTAAGTATAGTGTAAATGAAAGTGAAAGACTGGATATGAGTAGTCTGAGAGAGAGGGAAAGGATTTATTGAATAGTCTGTGAAGAGGTAAATAGCCGTCAGACAGAAAGAGCTTCATACGTATATTAATTTCACAGATGTGGCAATTTGTACATTATTCTGTGACAAACAGATTTCATATGGCTCAGAGATTTACTGGAAAAATATGACATAAAAATGAAAAAACAAGGAGTGAGAGAAAAGAAAAGAAAAAGAGAAAAAGAAGAATCAAGAGAAAAACGGGGGAATGTTGGTTTGTACAGGGTTAATGGAGAGAGGGAGGAGGAGGTATAGTGGATGTCCATATGAGTAAATGAGAATGGTAGCAGGGAAAGATCTGTGGGTAGTATGTGTGTATTACCATCAGGGGTGTAGGATGTGATAGTGTGATTACAGAGTAAAGAGAATTGGTATGAACGTAAGCGCTGTGTGTGAGAGAATGTTATGTAAGAATTGTAAGCATTGTGTGAATGAAAGTGAATGACTGGATATGAGTATTAAGAAGGAGAGGGAAGGGATTTACAGGACAGTCTTGTGACGAGGTAAATAGCCATCAGAGGAGTATAGAGGAGGCTGAGAGGATTAAGTGAAACATGACAGGAACAACAAGTGAGGACGCCGAGGTGCTTACCAAATGTGAGGAGTGATGTGGCATGGACTACGGGCACGGAATCCACCGCTGCATGGGGGCTGCCATGACAGTGGCCGATGGGGCCGGGCTAAATAAGGGCGGCAATCAGTCCAGGCAGTTCTGGTGTGGGATCACGCGTGCGCAGTAGGGGCAGACAGCTCAGTGAGTTAATCACAGGACGCATGCGTGAAGTCATTGAAGGTGCAGAGGCTTGTGCCAGGAGGAGGACAATGCATGTGTCAGAAATGCACATGGAGTAGGAATAGGGAACATGGAGCATGCGTGGAACTTACAGGGCTAGTACATTGCAAATGAATCAACTGTGCTGGATGTGCGCACAGTGTTATCTGGGGAAGATTAGATTGCGCCTGTGTTGGTGATTTATAGTGAGCAGATTATAGAAACACTGCGTGCCGGATCTCCATACTAGCTGATATGGGTGAGGACCTGTGATGGTGGTCGTAGAAGAGCAAAATAGGAGAACAACAGGAGCCACAGGATGAGATCAGTATTTTTTCTAAAAGAAAGAGAAAAAGAGTTAGAGAATATTCATACACATTATGGTTGAACAATAAACATTAATTATGTAAAAATACAAAACAGAGATTCATGAAAAAGATCATAAAAAGGATTGAAGGTCATATTCCCTATTTAAACCTTTAGGGGCTAGGGTGCTGAGCTCATGGATCCAATAGGCTTCTCTTTTTTTGAGAGTTTTAATCACATCACCCCCTCTCCTGGGACTGTCTATATGGTCAATGACTTGGAATTTGAGTTGTGAGATGGTATGTCTGGCAGATTTGAAATGATGAGGAATGGGTAAGAGAAGATTTTCGCATCTGATGGTAGATTTGTGTTTAGATATTCGATCTCCAATGTGTTGGGTGGTTTCGCCCACGTATAAGAGACCACATGGACATTTAATAATGTAGATTACGTTCGTCGATTTACACGTATAGAAATTGTGTACAGGATATTGCCTTCCATTGTGCGGGTTGTAAAAACTGTCGCCCTTTTGGACGTTGTTACATTGAGGACAACTGAGGCAAGGAAAGGTGCCAAATTTAGGTGTACCTAGGAATCTTTGTTTGGGAGTTTTTTGGATAGGACCCACATCTGCTCTAATAAGTTTATCCTTAATATTCGGTGGTCTTTTGTAACAGGGTAAAAAAGGTGTCCTAAACTCGGGAA
Source organism: Anomaloglossus baeobatrachus (assembly GCF_048569485.1). Classification (NCBI taxonomy): domain Eukaryota; kingdom Metazoa; phylum Chordata; class Amphibia; order Anura; family Aromobatidae; genus Anomaloglossus; species Anomaloglossus baeobatrachus. The sequence continues at coordinate 1,414 of NW_027444628.1, read as the reverse complement.
TGTTGGGGTATCCTTGTGTCAAAATATGCCAGTTTTTACGTATGGTTTTATGGATCTTGAAGGAGAAGGGGTGAAACGTGTGCGGAAAGGGTATTCGTTTCTCTTTATTCTCACTAGTATCAATGACATGGTGTCGGCTGCTTTCTAGTAGTGATAATGGATAACCCCTATTAGAGAATTTATTCTGCATCTCTTGTAGTCTTAAATCCAACGTGTCCTTGTCAGATACTATCCTTTTAACCCTCTGGAACTGGGAAATGGGGATAGATTTTTTTACGGACATAGGGTGATGGCTGGAAAAATGTAGCAGGGTGTTTTTGTCAGTATTTTTGGTGAAAAGATCAGTGGATAAAATCCCCTCGGTGCCCTTCAGGACAGTGGTGTCCAAGAAATTGATTTTTTGTAGATCATATTGCAGGGTGAAGTGCAAACCAGGCCAAGTGGTGTTCAACTGATCAAAAAACTCGTGAAGGGCTCCAATGGGACCCTCCCAAACGCAAAAGACGTCGTCTATGTACCTTTTCCAAATCGGACAGAATTTCTGAAATAGTGGATTAGGGTAAACCACCTCGTCCTCGAATTTTGTCATGTAACTATTTGCGTAAGGGGGGGCCACATTAGAGCCCATCGCGGTACCCTGTGTCTGAAGGTAATAATTGTCACCAAAGAGAAAATAGTTTTCTTTCAAAACTAATGTCAATAAATCTACACATAAAGAAATCACAGATTGATCGAACTTATGTTGAGTAAGAAGGTCCTGGATTGCAATAATGCCAGTATCATGTGGTATACTAGTGTAGAGACTAGCTACATCCATAGTTACTAATAATGACTCTTTCTTTATCCGTCCTAATCCCTTGATGACTTGTAGGAACATACCAGTGTCGAGAAGGAAGGATTGGGTGGTCTTAATTAAAGGGGTAAGGATTTTCTCTAAGAAGATAGATAAGGGAGAGAGAATAGAATCTGATCCTGCCACTATAGGTCTGCCTGGTGGGTTATCAAGTCGTTTATGTACTTTAGGGAGTATATACAGAACCGGTGTGATGGGGTTAGATTTGGTGAGAAAATCAACCGTCTTGGAATCAATGGTACCCAGATGTAAGTGATGTAAAAGAGTATTCTCAATTTTTTTGGTCAGTGATGGTAGGGGGCTATGAGTTAGTTTTTTATATACTTGATCGTCGCTGAGTTGTCGGTCTATCTCCTTAATGTAGTCAACTTTATTCATTACAACAACCGCTCCGCCCTTATCTGCTGGTTTTATAATAAGGTCTTTGTCATTAGACAGGTCATTTAGTGCTTGGCGGTCTAATGGGGAAAGATTATTATGATAATAAAATTTACCAATACCAATATCATGTCGTAATTGTTGGAAATCAGATTTCACAAAATCAATAAAGGTTTCAACAGG